>NW_026735777.1:0-101000 GCF_949786415.1 Peromyscus eremicus | reverse complement strand
TTGCTCAGAAAAAAAGAACTGTGCTTCCTACACACATGGGCTATACCTAGTTCAACTCTGATTAGGAAACTGACAAGAACAGTAGCTCCTCTTCAGTCTAATACACTGTATTTGCTGGGAACAGACGCCCGTGCTATTTGCCCTGTGTATGACCGTGGGAGCACAATAGTGACTCTTCTTACCAGAAAACAACTCTTGCTCGTTGGACCAGAAACTGCATGTGATTCAAATCCATTTAGGACAGGGAAACTAACGCTAGCTCGCCTTACAAGAAACACACTATGCTTTTGAGAAAAGGGCACTCTTCTACTCTACGGTGTTTCCTATTGGGTCCAAACAGCGAGCTTGCTCAGCACAAAACAACTGTGCTTCCTACACACACGGGCCATATCTAGTTCAACTCTGCTTAGGAAACTGACAAGAACAGTAACTCCTGTTCAGTCAAATGCACATTACTTCCTGGGAACAGACGCCAGTGCTATTTGCACTGTGTATGGCAATGGGAGCGCAATAGTGACTCTTCTTACCAGAAAACAACTCTTGCTCATAGGACGAAATATTGCATGGGATTCAACTACATTTAGGACTGGGAAACAAACGCTAGCTCGCCTTACAAGAAACACACTCTGCTTTTGAGAAAAGAGCACTCTTCTACTCTACTGTGTTTCCTATAGGGCCAGAACAGTGAGCTTGCTCAGAACAAAAGAACTGTGCTTCCTACACACACGGGCCACATCTAGATCAATTCTGCTTAGGAAACTGACAAGAACAGTAGATCCTCTTAAGTCCAATACACTGTACATGCTGGGAACAGATGCCAGTGCTATATGCCCTGTGTATGACAATGGGAGCGCAATAGTGACTCTTCTTACCAGAAAACAACTCTTGCTCGTAGGACCAGAAACTGCATGTGATTCAACTCCATTTAGGACTGAGAAACAAACGCTAGCTCGCCTTACAAGAAACACACTCTGCTTTTGAGAAAAGGGCACTCATCCACTCTACTGTATTTCCTATGGGGTCCGAACAGTGAGCTTGCTCAGAAGAAAAGAAATATGCTTCCTACACACACGGCCATAGCTAATTCAATTCTGCTTAGGAAACTTACAAGAACAGTAGATCCTCTTCCGTCCAATACACTGTACATGCTGGGAACAGACGCCAGTGCTATTTGCCCTGTGTATGACAATGGGAGCACAATAGTGACTCTTGATACCAGAAAACAACTCTTGCTCGTAAAACCAGAAACTGCATGGGATTCAGCTCCTTTTAGGACTGGGAAACAAACAATAGCTAGCCTTAAAAGAAACACACTCTGCTTTTGAGAAAAGAGCACTATTCTACTCTAATGTGTTTCCTTTATGGCCAGAACAGTGAGCTTGCTCAGAACAAAAGAACTGTGCTTCCTACACACACGGCCATATCTACTTCAACTCTGCTTAGGAAACTGACAAGAACTGTACATCCTCTTCAGTCCAATACACTGTACATGCTGGGAACAGACGCCCGTGCTATTTGCCCTGTGTATGACAATGGGAGCGCAATAGTGACTCTTCTTACCAGAAAACAACTCTTGCTCGAAGGACCAGAAACTGCATGTGATTCAACTCCATTTAGGACTGGGAAACAAACGCTAGCTCGCCTTACAAGAAACACATTCTGCTTTTGAGAAAAGAGCACTCTTCTACTCTACTGTGTTTCCTATGGGGTCCGAACAGTCAGCTTGCTCAGAACAAAAGAGCTGTGCTTCCTACACACACGGGCTATATCTAGTTCAACTCTGCTTAGGAAACTGACAAAAACAGTAGATCCTCTTCAGTCCAATACACTGTACATGCTGGGAACAGACGCCAGTGCTATTTGCAAAGTGTATGACAATGGGAGCGCAAGAGTGACTCTTCTTACCAGAAAACAACTCTTGCTCGTAGGACCAGAAACTGCATGTGATTCAACTCCATTTAGGACTGGGAAACAAACGCTAGCTTGCCTTACAAGAAACACACTCTACTTTTGAGAAAAGAACACTCTTCTACTCTGCTGTGTTTCATATAGGGCCAAAACAGTGAGCTTGCTCAGAACAAAAAAACTGTGCTTCCTACACACACGGCCATATCTACTTCAATTCTGTTTAGGAAACTGACAAGAACAGTAGATCCCCTTCAGTCCAATACACTGTACATGCTGAGAACAGACGCCAGTGCTATTTGCACTGTGTATGACAGTGGGAGCACAATAGTGACTCTTCTTACCAGAAAACAGCTCTTGCTCGTAGGACCAGAAACTGCATGTGATTCAACTCCATTTAGGACTGGGAAACAAACGCAAGCTCTCCTTACAAAAACACACTCTGCTTTTTAGAAAAGAGCACTCTTCTACTCTAATGTGTTTCCTATGGGGTCCGAAATTTGAGCTTGCTCAAAACAAAAGAACTGTGTTTCCTACACACACAGGCCATATCTAGTTCAACTCTGCTTAGGAAACTGACAAGAACAGTAGCTCCTCTTCAGTCCAATACACTGTACTGGCTGGGAACAGACGTGAGTGCTATTTGCACTGTGTGTGGCAATGGGAGCACAATAGTGACTTTCCTTATCAGAAAACAACTCTTGCTTGTAGGACCAAAAACGGCATGTGATTCAACTCCATTTAGGACTGGGAAACAAACGCTAGCTCGCCTTACAAGAAACATACTCTGCTTTTGAGAAAAGAGCACTCTTCTACTCTACTGTGTTTCCTATAGGGCCAAAACAGTGAGCTTGCTCAGAAAAAAAGAACTGTGCTTCCTACACACACGGGCTATATCTACTTCAACTCTGCTTAGGAAACTGACAAGAACAGTAGCTCCTCTTCAGTCTAATACACTGTATTTGCTGGGAACAGACGCCCGTGCTATTTGCCCTGTGTATGACCGTGGGAGCACAATAGTGACTCTTCTTACCAGAAAACAACTCTTGCTCGTTGGACCAGAAACTGCATGTGATTCAAATCCATTTAGGACAGGGAAACTAACGCTAGCTCGCCTTACAAGAAACACACTATGCTTTTGAGAAAAGGGCACTCTTCTACTCTACGGTGTTTCCTATTGGGTCCGAACAGCGAGCTTGCTCAGAACAAAACAACTGTGCTTCCTACACACACGGGCCATATCTAGTTCAACTCTGCTTAGGAAACTGACAAGAACAGTAGATCCTCTTAAGTCCAATACACTGTACATGCTGGGAACAGATGCCAGTGCTATATGCCCTGTGTATGACAATGGGAGCGCACTAGTGACTCTTCTTACCAGAAAACAACTATTGCTCGTAGGACCAGAAACTGCATGTGATTCAACTCCATTTAGGACTGAGAAACAAACACTAGCTCGCCTTACAAGAAACACGCTCTGCTTTTGAGAAAAGGGCACTCATCCACTCTACTGTATTTCCTATGGGGTCCGAACAGTGAGCTTGCTCAGAAGAAAAAAAATGTGCTTCCTACACACACGGCCATAGCTAGTTCAATTCTGCTTATTAAACTGACAAGAACAGTAGATCCTCTTCCGTCCAATACACTGTACATGCTGGGAACAGACGCCAGTGCTATTTGCCCTGTGTATGACAATGGGAGCACAATAGTGACTCTTGATACCAGAAAACAACTCTTGCTCGTAAAACCAGAAACTGCATGGGATTCAGCTCCATTTAGGACTGGGAAACAAACAATACCTAGCCTTAACAGAAACACACTCTGTTTTGAGAAAAGAGCACTATTCTACTATAATGTGTTTCCTTTATGGCCAGAACAGTGAGCTTGCTCAGAACAAAAGAACTGTGCTTCCTACACACACGGCCATATCTAGTTCAACTCTGCTTAGGAAACTGACAAGAACTGTAGATCCTCTTCAGTCCAATACACTGTACATGCTGGGAAAAGACGCCAATGCTATTTGCCCTGTGTATGACAATGGGAGCGCAATAGTGACTCTTCTTACCAGAAAACAACTCTTGCTCGAAGGACCAGAAACTGCATGTGATTCAACTCCATTTAGGACTGGGAAACAAACGCTAGCTTGCCTTACAAGAAACACACTCTACTTTTGAGAAAAGAACACTCTTCTACTCTGCTGTGTTTCATATAGGGCCAAAACAGTGAGCTTGCTCAGAACAAAAAAACTGTGCTTCCTACACACACGGCCATATCTAGTTCAATTCTGTTTAGGAAACTGACAAGAACAGTAGATCCCCTTCAGTCCAATACACTGTACATGCTGAGAACAGACGCCAGTGCTATTTGCACTGTGTATGACAATGGGAGCACAATAGTGACTCTTCTTACCAGAAAACAGCTCTTGCTCGTAGGACCAGAAACTGCATGTGATTCAACTCCATTTAGGACTGGGAAACAAACGCAAGCTCTCCTTACAAAAACACACTCTGCTTTTTAGAAAAGAGCACTCTTCTACTCTAATGTGTTTCCTATGGGGTCCGAAATTTGAGCTTGCTCAAAACAAAAGAACTGTGTTTCCTACACACACAGGCCATATCTAGTTCAACTCTGCTTAGGAAACTGACAAGAACAGTAGCTCCTCTTCAGTCCAATACACTGTACTGGCTGGGAACAGACGTGAGTGCTATTTGCACTGTGTGTGGCAATGGGAGCACAATAGTGACTTTCCTTATCAGAAAACAACTCTTGCTTGTAGGACCAAAAACGGCATGAGATTCAACTCCATTTAGGACTGGGAAACAAACGCTAGCTCGCCTTACAAGAAACATACTCTGCTTTTGAGAAAAGAGCACTCTTCTACTCTACTGTGTTTCCTATAGGGCCAATACAGTGAGCTTGCTCAGAAAAAAAGAACTGAGCTTCCTACACACACGGGCTATATCTAGTTCAACTCTGCTTAGGAAACTGACAAGAACAGTAGCTCCTCTTCAGTCTAATACACTGTATTTGCTGGGAACAGACGCCCGTGCTATTTGCCCTGTGTATGACCTCGGGAGCACAATAGTAACTCTTCTTACCAGAAAACAACTCTTGCTCGTTGCACCAGAAACTGCATGTGATTCAACTCCATTTAGAACTGGGAAACAAACGCTAGCTCGCCTTACAAGAAACACACTCTACTTTTGAGAAACGATCACTCTTCTACTCTACTGTGTTTCCTATAGGGCCAGAACAGTGAGCATGCTCAGAACAAAAGAACTGTGCTTCCTACACACACGGCCATATCTAGTTCAATTCTGCTTAGGAAACTGACAAGAACAGTAGATCTTCTTCAGTCCAATACACTGTACATGCTGGGAACAGACGACAGTGCTATTTGCACTGTGTATGACAATGGGAGCGCAATAGTGACTGTTCTTACCAGAAAACAACTCTTGCTCGTTGGACCAGAAACTGCATGTGATTCAAATCCATTTAGGACAAAGAAACAAACTCTAGCTCGCCTTACAAGAAACACACTATGCTTTTGAGAAAAGGGCACTCTTCTACTCTACGGTGTTTCCTATTGGGTCCGAATAGCTAGCTTGCTCAGAACAAAACAACTGTGCTTCCTACACACACGGGCCATATCTAGTTCAACTCTGCTTAGGAAACTGACAAGAACAGTAGCTCCTCTTCAGTCCAATACACTGTACTTGATGGGAACAGACGCAAGTCCTATTTGCGCTGTGTGTGGCAATGGGAGCACAATAGTGACTTTCCTTACCAGAAAACAACTCTTGCTCGTAGAACCAGAAACTGCATGTGATTCAACTCCATTTAGGACTGGGAAGCAAACGCTAGCTCGGCTTACAAGAAACACACTCTGCTTTTGAGAAAAGAGCACTCTTCTACTCTACTGTGTTTCCTATAGGGCCAAAAGAGTGAGCTTGCTCAGAACAAAAGAACTGTGCTTCCTACACACACGGGCCATATCTAGTTAAATTCTGCTTAGGAAACTGACAAGAACAGTAGATCCTCTTAAGTCCAATACACTGTACATGCTGGGAACAGATGCCAGTGCTATATGCCCTGTGTATGACAATGGGAGCGCACTAGTGACTCTTCTTACCAGAAAACAACTCTTGCTCGTTGGACCAGAAACTGCATGTGATTCAACTCCATTTAGGACTGAGAAACAAACGCTAGCTCGCCTTACAAGAAACATACTCTGCTTTTGATAAAAGGGCACTCTTCCACTCTACTGTATTTCCTATGGGGTCCGAACAGTGAGCTTGCTCAGAAGAAAAGAAATGTGCTTCCTACACACACAGCCATAGCTAGTTCAATTCTGCTTAGTAAACTGACAAGAACAGTAGATCCTCTTCTGTCCAATACACTGTATATGCTGGGAACAGACGCCAGTGCTATTTGCCCTGTGTATGACAATGGGAGCACAATATTGACTCTTGATACCAGAAAACAACTCTTGCTCGTAGGACCAGAAACTGCATGGGATTCAACTCCATTTAGGACTGGGAAACAAACAATAGCTAGCCTTAAAAGAAACACACTCTGCTTTTGAGAAAAGAGCTCTATTCTACTCTAATGTTTTTCCTATATGGCCAGAAAAGTGAGCTTGCTCAGAACAAAAGAACTGTGCTTCCTACACACATGGCCATATCTAGTTCAACTCAGCTTAGGAAAATGACAAGAACAGTAGATCCTCTTCAGTCCAATACAGTGTACATGCTGGGAACAGACGCCAGTGCTATTTGCCCTGTGTATGACAATGGGAGCACAATAGTGACTCTTCTTACCAGAAAACAACTCTTGCTCGTAGGACTAGAAACTGCATGTGATTCAACTCCATTTAGGACTGGGAAACAAACGCTAGCTCGCCTTACAAAAAACACACTCTGCTTTTGAGAAAAGAGCACTCTTCTACTCTACTGTGTTTCCTATGGGGTATAAACAGTCCGCTTGCTCAGAACAAAAGAGCTGTGCTTCCTACACACACGGGCTATATCTAGTTCAACTCTGCTTAGGAAACTGACAAGAACAGTTGATCCTCTTCAGTGCAATACACTGTACATGCTGGGAAAAGACGCCAGTGCTATTTGCACTGTGTATGCAATGGGAGTGCAAGAGTGATCTTCTTACCAGAAAACAACACTTGCTCCTAGGACCAGAAATTGCATGTGATTCAACACCATTTAGGACTGGGAAACAAACGCTAGCTTGCCTTGAAAGAAACACACTCTACTTTTGAGAAAAGAACACTTTTCTACTCTGATGTGTTTTATATAGGGCCAAAACAGTGAGCTTGCTCAGAACAAAAAAACTGTGCTTCCTACACACGGGCCATATCTAGTTCAATTCTGTTCAGGAAACTGACAAGAACAGTAGATCGCCTTCAGTCCAATACACTGTACATACTGGGAACAGACGCCAGTGCTATTTGCACTGTGTATGACAATGGGAGCACAATAGTGACTCTTCTTACCAGAAAACAGCTCTTGCTCTTAGGACCAGAAACTGCATGTGATTCAACTCCATTTAGGACTGGGAAACAAACGCAAGCTCCCCTTACAAGAAACACACTCTGCTTTTTAGAAAAGAGCACTCTTCTACTCTAATGTGTTTCCTATGGGGTCCGAAAAGTGAGCTTGCTCAAAACAAAAGAACTGTGCTTCCTACACACACGGGTCATATCTATTTACACTGCTTAGGAAACTGACAAGAACAGTAGCTCCTCTTCAGTCCAATACACTGTACTTGCTGGGAACAGACGCGAGTGCTATTTGCACTGTGTGTGGCAATGGGAGTACAATATTGACTTTCCTACCAGAAAACGATTCTTGCTCGTAGGACAAGAAACTGCATGTGATTCAACTCCATTTAGAACTGGGAAACAAAGGCTAGCTCGCCTTACAAGAAACACACTCTGCTTTTGAGAAATGATCACTCTTCTACTCTACTGTGTTTCCTATAGGGCCAGAACAGTGAGCATGCTCAGAACAAAAGAACTGTGCTTCCTACACACACGGCCATATCTAGTTCAATTCTGCTTAGGAAACTGACAAGAACAGTAGATCCTCTTCAGTCCAATGCACTGTACATGCTGGGAACAGACGCCAGTGCTATTTGCCCTGTGTATGACAATGGGAGCGCAATAGTGACTCTTCTTACCAGAAAACAACTCTTGCTCGTTGGACCAGAAACTGCATGTGATTCAAATCCATTTAGGACAGGGAAACAAACGCTAGCTCGCCTTACAAGAAACACACTATGCTTTTGAGAAAAGGGCACTCTTCTACTCTACTGTGTTTCCTATTGAGTCCGAACAGCGAGCTTGCTCAGAACAAAAGAACTGTGCATCCTGCACACACGGGCCATATCTAGTTCAACTCTGCTTAGGAAACTGACAAGAACAGTACATCCTCTTCAGTCCAATACACTGTACATGCTGGTAACAGACGACAGTGCTATTTGCTTTTTGTATGACAATGGGAGCACAATAGTGACTCTTCTTACCAGAAAACAACTATTGCTCGTAGGACCAGAAACTGCATGTGATTCAACTCCATTTAGGACTGGGAAACAAACGCTAGCTCGCCTTACAAGAAACAAACTCTGCTTTTTAGGAAAGTGCACTCTTCTACTCTAATGTGTTTCCTATGGGGTCTGAACAGTGAGCTTGCTCAGTACAAAAGAACTGTGCTTCCTACACACACGGGCCATATCTAGTTCATCTCTGCTTAAGAAACTTACAAGAACAGTAGCTCCTGTTCAGTCAAATGCACATTACTTCCTGGGAACAGACACCAGTGCTATTTGCCCTGTGTATGTCAATGGGAGCGCAATAGTTACTCCTCTTACCAGAAAACAACTCTTGCTCATAGGAGGAAATACTGCATGGGATTCAACTACATTTAGGACTGGATAACAAACGCTAGCTCGCCTTACAAGAAACACACTCTGCTTTTGAGAAACAATCACTCTTCTACTCTACTGTGTTTCCTATAGGGCCAGAACAGTGAGCTTGCTCAGAACAAAAGAACTGTGCTTCCTACACACACGGGCCATATCTAGATCAATTCTGCTTAGGAAACTGACAAGAACAGTAGATCCTCTTAAGTCCAATACACTGTACATGCTGGGAACAGATGCCAGTGCTATATCCCCTGTGTATGACAATGGGAGTGCACTAGTGACTCTTCTTACCAGAAAACAACTCTTGCTCGTAGGACCAGAAACTGCATGTGATTCAACTCCATTTAGGACTGAGAAACAAACGCTAGCTCGCCTTACAAGAAACACACTCTGCTTTTGAGAAAAGGGCACTCTTCCACTCTACTGTATTTTCTATGGGGTCGGAACAGTGAGCTTGCTCAGAAGAAAAGAAATGTGCTTCCTACACACACGGCCATATCTAGTTCAATTCTGCTTAGGAAACTGATAAGAACAGTATATCCTCTTCGGTCCAATACACTGTACATGCTGGGAACAGACGCCAGTGCTATTTGCCCTGTGTATGACAATGGGAGCACAATAGTGACTCTTGATACCAGAAAACAGCTCTTGCCCATAGGACCAGAACCTACATGTGATTCAACTCCATTTAGGACTGGGAAACAAACGCTAGCTCGCCCTACAAAAAACAAACTCTGCTTTTTAGGAAAGAGCACTCTTCTACTCTAATGTGTTTCCTATGGGGTCCGAAGAGTGAGCTTGCTCAGAACAAAAGAACTGTGCTTCTTACACACACGGGCCATATCTAGTTCAACTCTGCTTAGGAGACTGACAAGAACAGTATATCCTCTTCAGTCCAATACACTGTACATGCTGGGAACAGACGCCAGTGCTATTTGCCCTGTGTATGACAATGGGAGCGCAATAGTGACTCTTCTTACCAGAAAACAACTCTTGCTCGTTGGACCAGAAACTGCATGTGATTCAAATCCATTTAGGACAGGGAAACAAACGCTAGCTCGCCTTACAAGAAACACACTATGCTTTTGAGAAAAGGGCACTCTTCTACTCTACGGTGTTTCCTATGGGGTCCGAACAGCGAGCTTGCTCAGAACAAAAGAACTGTGCTTCCTACACACACGGGATATATCTAGTTCAACTCTGCTTAGGAAGCTGACAAGAACAGTAGCTCCTCTTCAGTCCAATACACTGTACTTGATGGGAACAGATGCCAATGCTATTTGCCCTGTGTATGACAATGGGAGCGCAATAGTGACTCTTCTTACCAGAAAACAACCCTTGTTCGTTGGACCAGAAACTGCATGTGATTCAAATCCATTTAGGACAGGGAAACAAACGCTAGCTCGCCTTACAAGAAAGACACTATGCTTTTGAGAAAAGGGCACGCTTCTACTCTATGATGTTTCCTATGTGGTCCGAACAGCGAGCTTGCTCAGAACAAAAGAACTGTGCTTCCTACACACACGGGCCATATCTAGTTCAACTATGCTTAGGAAACTGACAAGAACTGTAGCTTCTCTTCAGTCCAATACACTGTACTTGATGGGAACAGATGCGAGTCCTATTTGCACTGTGTGTGGCAATGGGAGCACAATAGTGACTCTTCTTACCAGAAAACAACTCTTGCTTGTAGGACCAAAAACTGCATATGATTCAACTCCATTGAGGACTGGGAAACAAATGCTAGATTGCCTTACAAAAAACACTCTGCTTTTGAGAAAAGAGCACTCTTCTACTCTACTGTGTTTCCTATATGGCCAAAACAGTGAGCTTGCTCAGAACAAAAGAACTGTGCTTCCTACACACACGGCCATATCTAGTTCAACTCTGCTTAGGAAACTGACAAGAACAGTAGCTCCTCTTCAGTCCAATACACTGTACATGCTGGGAACAGATGCCAGTGCTATTTGCCCTGTGTATGACAGTGTGAGCACAATAGTGACTCTTCTTCCCAGAAAGCAACTCCTGCTCGTAGGACCAGAAAATGCATGTGATTCAACTCCCATTTAGGAATGGGAAACAAACGTTAGCTCACCTAACAAGAAACACACTCTGCTTTTGAGAAAAGAGCACTCTTCTACTCTACTGTGTTTCCTATGTGGTCCGAACAGTGAGCTTGCTCAGAACAAAAGAACTGTGCTTCCTACACACGGGCCATGAATAGTTTAACTCTGCTTAGGAAACTGACAAGAACAATAGCTCCACTTCAGTCCAATACACTGTACTTGCTGGGAACAGATTCGAGTGCTATTTGCCCTGTGTATAGCAATGGGAGCACAATAGTGACTTTCCTTACCAGAAAAAAACTCTTACTCGTGGGACAAACAACTGCATGTGATTCAACTCCATTTAGGACTGGGAAACAAACGCTAGCTCGCCTTACAAGAAACACACTCTGCTTTTGAGAAAAGAGCACTCTTCTACTCTACTGTGTTTCCTATGGGGTCCGAACAGTCAGCTTGCTCAGAACAAAAGAGCTGTGCTTCCTACACACACGGACTATATCTAGTTCAACTCTGCTTAGGAAACTGACAAGAACAGTTGATCCTCTTCAGTGCAATACACTGTACATGCTGGGAACAGACGCCAGTGCTATTTGCACTGTGTATGGCAATGGGAGTGCAAGAGTGACTCTTCTTACCAGAAAACAACTCTTGCTCGTAGGACCAGAAACTGCATGTGATTCAACTCCATTTAGGACTGGGAAACAAACGCTAGCTTGCCTTACAAGAAACACACTCTACTTTTGAGAAAAGAACACTCTTCTACTCTGCTGTGTTTTCTATAGGGCCAAAACAGTGAGCTTGCTCGGAACAAAAAAACTGTGCTTCCTACACACAAGGCCATATCTAGTTCAATTCTGTTTAGGAAAGTGACAAGAACAGTAGATCCCCTTTAGTCCAATACACTGTACATGCTGGGAACAGACGCCAGTGCTATTTGCACTGTGTATGACAATGGGAGCACAATAGTGACTCTTCTTACCAGAAAACAGCTCTTGCTCATAGGACCAGAAACTGCATGTGATTCAACACCATTTAGGACTTGGAAACAAACGCAAGCTCTCTTTACAAGAAACACACTCTGCATTTTAGAAAAGAGCACTCTTCTACTCTAATGTGTTTCCTATGGGGTCCGAAAAGTGAGCTTGCTCAGAAAAAAAGAACTGTGCTTCCTACACACACGGCCATATCTAGTTCAACTCTGCTTAGGAAACTGACAAGAACAGTAGATCCTGTTCAGTCCAATACAGTGTACATGCTGGGAACAGACGCCAGTGCTATTAGACCTGTGTATGACAATGGGAGCACAATAGTGACTCTTCTTACCAGAAAACAACTCTTGCTCGTAGGACCAGAAACTGCATGTGATTCAACTCCATTCAGAACTGGGAAACAAACGCTAGCTCGCCTTACAAGAAACACACTCTGCTTTTGAGAAAAGAGCACTCTTCTACTCTACTGTGTTTCCTATGGGGTCCGAACAGTCAGCTTGCTCAGAACAAAAGAACTGTGCTTCCTACACACACGGGCCATATCTAGTTCAACTCTGCTTAGGAAACTGACAAGAACAGTAGATCCTCTTCAGTGCAATACACTGTACATGCTGGGAACAGACGCCAGTGCTATTTGCACTGTGTATGGCAATGGGAGCACAAGAGTGACTCTTCTTACCAGAAAACAACTCTTGCTCGTCGGACCAGAAACTGCATGTGATTCAACTCCATTTAGGACTGGGAAACAAACGCTAGCTTGCCTTACAAGTAACACACTCTGCTTTTGAGAAAAGAGCAGTATTCTACTCTAATGTGTTTCCTATAGGGCCTGAACATTGAGCTTGCTCAGAACAAAAGAACTGTGCTTCCCACACACACGGGCAATATCTAGTTCAACTGTGCTTAGGAATCTGACAAGAACAGTAGCTCCTCTTCAGTCCAATACACTGTACTTGCTGGGAAAAGACACGTGTGCTATTTGCTCTGTGTATGAGAAAGGGAGCGAATAGTGACTTTCCTTACCAGAAAACAACTCTTCTCGTGGGACCAAAAACTGCATGTGATACAACTCCATTTAGGACTGGGAAACAAACGCTAGCTCGTATTACAAGAAACACACTCTGCTTTGAGAAAAGAGCACTCTTCTACTCTACTGTGTTTTATATGGGTTCCGAACAGTGAGCTTGCTCAGAACAAAAGAACTGTGCTTACTACACTCACGGGCCATATCTAGTTCAACTCTGCTTAGGAAACTGACAAGAACAGTAGCTCATCTTCAGTCCAATACACCGTACTTGATGGGAACAGACGCGAGTCCTATTTGCGCTGTGTGTGGCAATGGGAGCACAATAGTGACTTTTCTTACCAGAAAACAACTCTTGCTTGTAGGACCAAAAACTGCATGTGATTCAACTCCATTTAGGACTGGGAAACAAATGCTAGCTCGCCTTACAAGAAACACACTCTGCTTTTGAGAAAAGAGCACTCGTCTACTCTACTGTGTTTCCTATAGGGTCAAAACAGTGAGCTTGCTCAGAACAAAAGAACTGTGCTTCCTACACACACGGGCCATATCTAGATCAATTCTGCTTAGGAAACTGACAAGAACAGTAGATCCTCTTAAGTCCAATACACTGTACATGCTTGGAACAGATGCCAGTGCTATATGCCCTGTGTATGACAATGGGAGCGCACTAGTGACTCTTCTTACCAGAAAACAACTCTTGCTCCTGGACCAGAAACTGCATGTGATTCAACTCCATTTAGGACTGAGAAACAAACGCTAGCTCGCCTTACAAGAAACACACTCTGCTTTTGATAAAAGGGCACTCTTCCACTCTACTGTATTTCCTATGGGGTCCGAACAGTGAGCTTGCTCAGAAGAAAAGAAATGTGCTTCCTACACACACGGCCATAGCTAGTTCAATTCTGCTTAGGAAACTGACAAGAACAGTAGATCCTCTTCCGTCCAATACACTGTACATGCTGGGAACAGACGCCAGTGCTATTTGCCCTGTGTATGACAATGGGAGCACAATAGTGACTCTTGATACCAGAAAACAACTCTTGCTCGTAGGACCAGAAACTGCATGTGATTCAACTCCATTTAGGACTGGGAAACAAACAATAGCTAGCCTTAAAAGAAACACACTCTGCTTTTGAGAAAAGAGCACTATTCTACTCTAATGTTTTTCCTATCGGGTCCGAACAGTCAGCTTGCTCAGAACAAAAGAGCTGTGCTTCCTACACACACGGGCTATATCTAGTTCAACTCTGCTTAGGAAACTGACAAGAACAGTTGATCCTCTTCAGTGCAATACACTGTACATGCTGGGAACAGACGCCAGTGCTATTTGCACTGTGTATGGCAATGGGAGTGCAAGAGTGACTCTTCTTACCAGAAAACAACTCTTGCTCGTAGGTCCAGAAACTGCATGTGATTCAACTCCCATTTAGGACTGGGAAACAAACGCTAGCTCGCCTTACAAGAAACACACTCTGCTTTTGAGAAACGATTACTCTTCTACTGTACTGTGTTTCCTATAGGGCCAGAAGAGTGAGCATGCTCAGAACAAAAGAACTGTGCTTCCTACACACACGGGCCATATCTATTTACACTGCTTAGGAAACTGACAAGAACAGTAGATCCTCTTCAGTCCAATACACTGTACATGCTGGGAACAGACGCCAATGCTATTTGCCCTGTGTATGACAATGGGAGCGCAATAGTGACTCTTCTTACCAGAAAACAACTCTTGCTCGTTGGACCAGAAACTGCATGTGATTCAAATCCATTTAGGACAGGGAAACAAACGCTAGCTCGCCTTACAAGAAAGACACTATGCTTTTGAGAAAAGGGCACGCTTCTACTCTACGATGTTTCCTATGTGGTCCGAACAGCGAGCTTGCTCAGAACAAAAGAACTGTGCTTCCTACACACACGGGCCATATCTAGTTCAACTATGCTTAGGAAACTGACAAGAACTGTAGCTTCTCTTCAGTCCAATACACTGTACTTGATGGGAACAGACGCGAGTCCTATTTGCACTGTGTGTGGCAATGGGAGCACAATAGTGACTCTTCTTACCAGAACACAACTCTTGCTTGTAGGACCAAAAACTGCATGTGATTCAACTCCATTTAGGACTGGGAAACAAACGCTAGATTGCTTTACAAAAAACACTCTGCTTTTGAGAAAAGAGCACTCTTCTACTCTACTGTGTTTCCTATATCGCCAAAACAGTGAGCTTGCTCAGAACAAAAGAACTGTGCTTCCTACACACACGGCCATATCTAGTTCAACTCTGCTTAGGAAACTGACAAGAACAGTAGCTCCTGTTCAGTCCAATACACTGTACATGCTGGGAACAGATGCCAGTGCTATTTGCCCTGTGTATGACAGTGTGAGCACAATAGTGACTCTTCTTCCCAGAAAGCAACTCTTGCTCGTAGGACCAGAAAATGCATGTGATTCAACTCCCATTTAGGAATGGGAAACAAACGTTAGCTCACCTAACAAGAAACACACTCTGCTTTTGAGAAAAGAGCACTCTTCTACTCTACTGTGTTTCCTATGTGGTCCGAACAGTGAGCTTGCTCAGAACAAAAGAACTGTGCTTCCTACACACGGGCCATAAATAGTTTAACTCTGCTTAGGAAACTGACAAGAACAATAGCTCCACTTCAGTCCAATACACTGTACTTGCTGGGAACAGACGCGAGTGCTATTTGCACTGTGTATTGCAATGGGAGCACAATAGTGACTTTCCTTACCAGAAAAAAACTCTTACTCGTGGGACAAACAACTGCATGTGATTCAACTCCATTTAGGACTGGAAAAAAAATGCTAGCTCGCCTTACAAGAAACACACTCTACTTTTGAGAAAAGAACACTCTTCTACTCTGCTGTGTTTCCTATAGGGCCAAAACAGTAAGCTGGCTCAGAACAAAAAAACTGTGCTTCCTACACACACGGCTATATCTAGTTCAATTCTGTTTAGGAAACTGACAAGAACAGTAGATTCCCTTCAGTCCAATACACTGTACATGCTGGGAACAGACGCCAGTGCTATTTGCCCTGTGTATGACAATGGGAGCACAATAGTGACTCTTCTTACCAGAAAACAGCTCTTGCTCGTAGGACCAGAAACTGCATGTGATTCAACTCCATTTAGGACTGGGAAACAAACGCAAGCTCTCCTTCCAAGAAACACACTCTGCTTTTTAGAAAGGAGCACTCTTCTACTCTAATGTGTTTCCTATGGGGTCTGAAAAGTGAGCTTGCTCAGAACAAAAGAACTGTGCTTCCTACACACAGGGGCCCTATCTATTTACACTGCTTAGGAAACTGACAAGAACAGTAGCTCCTCTTCAGTCCAATACACTGTACTGGCTGGGAACAGATGCGAGTGATATTTGCACTGTGTGTGGCAATGGGAGCACAATATTGACTTTCCTACCAGAAAACGACTCTTGCTCATAGGACCAGAAACTGCATGTGATTCAACTTCATTTAGAACTGGGAAACAAAAGCTAGCTTGCCTTACAAGAAACACACTCTGCTTTTGAGAAACGATCACTCTTCTACTCTACTGTGTTTCATATAGGGCCAAAATAGTGAGCTTGCTCAGAACAAAAGAACTGTGCTTCATACACACACGACCATATCTAGTTCAACTCTGCTTAGGAAACTGACAAGAACAGTAGATCCTCTTAAGTCCAATACACTGTACATGCTCTGAACAGACGCCAGTGCTATTTGCCCTGTGTATGACAATGGGAGCGCAATAGTGACTCTTCTTACCAGAAAACAACTCTTGCTCGTAGGACCAGAAACTGCATGTGATTCAACTCCATTTAGGACTGGGAAACAAACACTAGCTCGCCTTACAAGAAACACACTCTGCTTTTGAGAAAAGAGCACTCTTCTCCTCTACTGTGATTCCTATGGGGTCGGAACAGTCAGCTTGCTCAGAACAAAAGAACTGTGCTTCCTACACACACGGGCTATATATAGTTCAACTCTGCTTAGGAAACTGACGAGAACAGTAGATCCCCTTCACTGCAATACACCGTAAATGCTGGGAACTGACGCCAGTGCTATTTGCACTGTGTATGGCAATGGGAGCACAATAGTGACTCTTCTTACCAGAAAACAACTCTTGCTCGTAGGACCAGAAACTGCATGTGATTCTACTCCATTTAGGACTGGGAAACAAACGCTAGCTCGCCTTCCAAGAAACACACTCTGCTTTTGAGAAAAGAGCACTCTTCTACTCTACTGTGTTGCCTATGGGGTCCGAACAGTGAGCTAGCTCAGAACAAAAGGACTGTGCTTCCTACACACACGGGCTATATCTAGTTCAACTCTGCTTAGGAAACTGACAAGAACAGTAGCTCCTCTTCAGTGTAATACACTGTACATGCTGGGAACAGACGCCAGTGCTATTTGCCCTGTGTATGACAATGGGAGCGCAAAAGTGAGTCTTCTTACTAGAAAACAACTCTTGCTCGTAGGACCAGAAACTACATGTGATTCAACTCCATTTAGGACTGGGAAACAAACACTAGCTCGCCTTACAAGAAACACACTCTGCTTTTGAGAAAAGAGCACTCTTCCACTATAACTTTTTTCCTATTTGGCCACAACTGTGAGCTTGCTCAGAACAAAAGAACTGTGTTTCCTACACACACGGCCATATCTAGTTAAACTCTGCTTAGGAAACTGACAAGAACAGTGGATGCTCTTCAGTCCAATACACTGTAAATGCTGGGAACAGACGCCAGTGCTATTTGCCCTGTGTATGACAAAGGGAGCACAATAGTGACTCTTCTTAACAGAAAACAACTCTTGCTCGTAGGAGCAGAAACTGCATGGGATTCAACTACATTTAGGACTGGGAAACAAATGCGAGGAGCCTTACAAGAAACACACTCTGCTTTTCAGAAAAGGGCACTCCTCTACTGTACTGTGTTTCCTATGGGGTCCGAAAGGTGAGCTTGCTCAGAACAAAAGAACTGTGCTTCCTACATACAAGGGCCATATCTAGTTCAACTCTGCTTAGGAAACTGACAAGAACAGCAGCTCCTCTTCATTCCAATACTCTGCACTTGCTGGGAACAGACGCGAGTGCTATTTGCACTGTGTATGGCAATGGGAGCGCAATAGTGGCGTTCTTTACCAGAAAACAACTCTTGCTCGTGGGATGAAAAACTGCATGTGATTCAACTACATTTAGGACTGGGAAACAAACGCTAGCGCGCCTTACAAGAAACACACTCTGCTTTTGAGAAAAGAGCACTCTTCTACTCTACTGTGTTTCCTATAGGGCCAGAACAGTGAGCTTGCTCAAAACAAAGGAACTGTGCTTCCTACACACACGGCCATATCTAGATCAATTCTGCTTAGGAAACTGACAAGAACAGTAGATCCTCTTAAGTCCAATACACGGTACATGCTGGGAACAGATGCCAGGGCTATATGCCCTGTGTATGACAATGGGAGCGCACTAGTGACTCTTCTTACCAGAAAACAACTCTTGCTCGTTGGACCAGAAACTGCATGTGATTCAACTCCATTTAGGACTGAAAAACAAACGCTAACTTGCCTTACAAGAAACACACTCTGCTTTTCTGAAAAGAGCACTCTTCTACTCTACTGTATTTCCTCTGGGGTCCGAACAGTGAGCTTGCTCAGAAGAAAAGAACTGTGCTTCCTACACACACGGCCATAGCTAGTTCAATTCTGCTTAGGAAACTGACAAGAACAGTAGATCCTCTTCCGTCCAATACACTGTACTTGCTGGGAACAGACGCCAGTGCTATTTGCCCTGTGTATGACAATGGGAGCACAATAGTGACTCTTGATAGTAGAAAACAACTCTTGCTCGTAGGACCAGAGACTGCATGGGATTCAACTTCATTTAGGACTTGGAATCAAATGCTAGCTCCCCTTACAAGAAACACACTCTGCTTTTGAGAAAACAGAACTCTTCTACTCTACTGTGTTTCCTATAGCGCCAGAACAGTGAGCTTGCTCAGAACAAAAGAACTGTGCTTCCTACACACGGCCATATCTCGTTCAATTCTGCTTAATAAACTGACAAGAACAGTAGATCCTCTTCAGTCCAATACATTGTACATGCTGGGAACAAACGCCAGTGCGATTTGCACTGTGTATGGCAATGGGAGCGCAATAGTGACTCTTCTTACAAGAAAACAACTCTTGCTCGTAGGACCAGAAACTGCATGTGATTCAACTCCATTTAGAACTGAGAAACAAACACTAGCTCGCCTACAAGAAACACTTTCTGCTTTTGAGAAAAGAGCCCTCTTCTACTCTACTGTGTTTCCTATAGGGCCAGAACAGTGAGCTTGCTCAGAACAAAAGAACTGTGCTTCCTACACACACGTGCCATATCTAGTTCAACTCTGCTTCGGAAACTGAAAAGAACAGTAGCTCCTCTTCAGTCCAATACACTGTACTTGCTGGGAACAGGCGCGAGTGTTATTTTTACTGTGTATGGCCATGGGAGCGCAATAGTGACTCTTCTTACCAGAAAACAACTCTTGCTCGTAGGACCAAAAACTGCATTTGATTCACCTCCATTTAGGACTGGGAAACAAACGCTAGCTAGACTTACAAGAAACACACTCTGCTTTTGAGAAAAGAGCACTCCTCTACTCTACTGTGTTTCCTATAGGGCCAGAACAGTGAGCTTGCTCAGAACAAAAGAACTGTGCTTCCTACACACACGGGCCACATCTAGTTCAAATCTGCTTACGAAACTCACAAGAACAGTAGCCTCTCTTCAGTCCAATACACTGTACTTGCTGGGAACAGACGCGAGTGCTATTTGCACTCTGTATGGCAAAGGGAGCGCAGAATGGACTCTTCTTACCAGAAAACAACTTCGCTAGTAGGACCAGAAACTGCATGTGTATTTCAACTCCATTTAGGACTGGGAAACAAACGCTAGCTCGCCTTACAAGAAACACACTCTGCTTTTGACAAAAGAGCACTCTTCTACTCTACTGTGTTTCCTATGGGGTCCAAACAGAGAACTTGCTCAGAACAAAAGAACTGTGCTTCCTGCACTCGGGCCATATCTAGTTCATCTCTGCTAAGGAAACTGACAAGAGAAGTAGCTCCTCTTCAGTCCAATACACTGTACTTGCTGTCAACAGATGCCAGTGCTATTTGCACTGTGTATGGCAATGGGAGCACAATAGTGATTTTCCTTACCAGAAAGCAACTCTTGCTCGTAGGACCAAAAACTGCATGTGATTCATCTCCATTTAGGACTGGGAAACAAATGCTAGCTCGCCTTACAAGTAACACACTCTGCTTTTGAGGAAGGAGCACTCTTCTACTCTACTGTGTTTCCTTTAGCGCCAAAATAGTGAGCTTGCTCAGAACAAAAGAACTGTGGTTCCTACACACGGCCATATCTAGTTCAATTCTTCTTAGGAAACTGACAAGAACAGTAGATCCTCTTCAGTCCAATACACTGTACTTGCTGGGAACAGACACGAGTACTATTTGCACTGTGTATGGCAATGGGAGCACAATTGTGACTCTTCATACCACAAAACAACTCTTGCTCATAGGACCAGAAACTTCATGTGATTCAACTCCATTTAGGACTGCGAAACAAACGCTAGCTCGCCTTACAAAAACACACTCTGCTTTTGAGAAAAAAGCACTCTTTTATTCTACTATGTTTCCTGTAGGGCCAAAACAGAGAGCTTGCTCAGAAAAAAAGAACTGTGCTTCCTACACACACGGGTCATATCTAGTTCAACTCTGCTTAGGAAACTGACAAGAACAGTAGCTCCTCTTCAGTCCAATACACTGTACTTGCTGGGAACAGACACGAGGGCTATTAGCACTGTGTACAGCAATGAGAGCATAATAGTGTCTCTTCTTACCAGAAAACAACTCTTGCTCATAGGACCAGAAACTGCATGTGATTCAACTACCTTTAGGACTGGGAAACAAACGCTAGCTCGCCTTACAAGAAACACGCTCTGCTTTGAGAAAAGGTCACACTTCTACTCTACTGTGTTTCCTATAGAGTCCGAACAGTGAGCTTGCTCAGAACAAAAGAACCGTGTTTCCTACACACACGGGCCATATCTAGTTCAACTCTGCTTAGGAAACTGACAAGAACAGTAGATCCTCTTCAGTCCAATACACTGTACTTGCTGGGAACAGACGCCAGTGCTATTTGCACTGCGAATGAGAGAGGGAGCGCAATAGTGACTCTTCTTAGCAAAAACAACTCTTGCTTGTAGGACCAGAAACTGCATGTGATGCAACTCGATTTAGGACTGGGAAACAAACGCTAGCTCGCCTTACAAGAAAAACACTCTGGTTTTGAGAAAAGAGCACTCTTCTACTCTACTGTGTTTCCTGTAGGGCCAGAACAGTGAGTTTGCTCAAAACAAAAGAATTGTGCTTCCTACACACACGGGCTATATCTAGTTCAACTCTGCTTAGGAATCTGACAAGAACAGTAGCTCCTCTTCAGTCCAATACACTGTACTTGCTGGGAGCAGACGCGAGTTCTATTTGCGCAGTGTACGGCAAAGGGAGCGAAATAGTGACTTTTCTTACCAGAAAACAACTCTTGCTCGTAGGACCAGAAACTGCATGGGATTCAACTCCGTTTCTGACTGGGAAATAAACACTAGCTAGACTTACAAGAAACACACTCTGCTTTTGAGAAAAGAGCACTCTTCTACTCTACTGTGTTTACTATGGGGTCCGAAAATTGAGCTTGCTCAGAACAAAGAACTGTGCTTCACACACACGGGCCATATCTAGTTCAACTCTGCTTAGGAAACTGACAAGAACAGTAGCTCCTCTTCTGTCCAATACACTGTACTTGCTGGGAACAGACAAGAGTGCTATTTGCACTGTGTATGACAATGGTAGCACAATAGTGACTCTTCTTACCAGAAAACAACTCTTGCTCATAGGACCAGAAACTGCATGTGATTCAACTCCGTTTAGGACTGGGAATCAAACACTAGCTTGCCTTACAAGAAACACACTCTGCTTCTGAGAAAAGAGCACTCTTCTACTCTTCTGTGTTTCCTATAGGGCCAGAACAGTGAGCTTGCTCAGAACAAAAGAACTGTGCTTCCTACACACACGGGCCATATCTAGTTCAACTCTGCTTAGGAAACTGACAAGAACAGTAGCTCCTCTTCAGTCCAATACACTGTACTTGCTGGGAACAGACGCGAGTGCTATTTGCACTGTGTATGGTAAAGGGAGCACGATAGTGATTTTCTTTCCAGAAAACAACTCTTGCTCGTAGGACCAGAAACTGCATGTGATTCAACTCCATTTAGGACTGGAAAACAAACGCAAGGTCGCCTTACAAGAAACACACTCTGCTTTTGAGAAAAGAGCACTCTTCTACTCTCCTGTGTTTCCTATAGGGCCAGAAGAGTGAGGTTGCTCAGAACAAAAGAAGTGTACTTCTAACACACACGGGCCATATCTAGTTCAACTCTGCTTAGGAAAATGACAAGAACAGTAGATCCTCTTCAGACCAATACACTGTACGTCCTGGGAACAGACGCGAGTCCAATTTGCCCTGTGTATGGCAATGGGAGCACAATAGTGACTCTTCTTCCAGAAAACAAGTCTTTATTGTAGGACAAGAAACTGCATGTGATTCAACTACATTTAGGACTGGGAAACAAACGCTAGCTCGCCTTACAAGAAACACACTCTGCTTTTGAGAAAAGAGCACTCTTCTACTCTACTGTGTTTCCTATAGGGCCACAACAGTGAGCTTGCTCAGAACAAAAGAACTGTGCTTCCTACACACACGGGCCATATGTAGTTCAACTCTGCTTAGGAAACTGACAAGAACAGTAGATCCTATTCAGTCCAATACACTGTACATGCTGGGAACAGATGCCAGTGCTATTTGCCCTGTGTATGTCAATGGGAGCGCAATAGTGACTCTTCTTACCAGAAAACAACTCTTGCTCCTAGGATCAGAAACTGCATGTGATTCAATTCCATTTAGGACTGGGAAACAAACGCTAGCTCGCCTTACAAGAAACACACTCTGCTTTTGAGAAAAGAGCACTCTTCTACTCTACTGTGCTTCCTATGGGGTCCGAAGAGTGAGCTTGCTCACAACAAAAGAACTGTGCTTCCTACACACACGGGCCATATCTAGTTCAACTCTGCTTAGGAAACTGACAAGAACAGTAGCTCCTCTTCTATCCAATACACTGTACTTGCAAAGAACAGTAGCGAGTGTTGTTTGTACTGTGTATGGCAATAGGAGCGCAATAGTGACTCTTCTTACCAGAAAACAACTCTTGCTCATAGGACAAGAAACTGCATCTAATGCAACTCCATTTAGGACTGGGAAACAAAGGCTAGCTCACCTTACAGGAAACACACTCTGCTTTTGATAAAAGAGCACTCTTCTACTCATCTGTGTTTCCTATAGGACCAAAACAGTGAGCTTGCTCAGAACAAAAGAACTGTGCTTCCTACACACACGGGCCATATCTCATTCAACTCTGCTTAAAAAACTGACAAGAACAGTAGCTCCTCTTCAGTCCAATACACTGTACTTGCTGGGAACAGACGTGAGTGCAATTTGCACTGTATATGGCAAAGGGAGCACAATAGTGACTTTCCTTACCAGAAAACATCCCTTGCTCGTAGGACCAGAAACTGCATGTGACTCAACTCCATTTTGGACTGGGAAACAAACGCTAGCTCGCCTTACAAGAAACACACTCTGCTTTTGAGAAAAGAGCACTCTTCTATTCTACTGTGTTTCCTATGGCATCTGAACAGTGAGCTTGCTCAGAACAAAAGAACTGTGCTTCCTACACACACGGGCCATATCTAGTTCAACTCTGCTTAGGAAACTGACAAGAACAGTAGATCCTCTTCAGTCCAATACACTGTACATGCTGGGAACAGACACCAGTGCTATTTGCCCTGTGTATGTCAATGGGAGCGCAATAGTGACTCTTCTTACCAGAAAACAACTCTTGCTCCTAGGATCAGAAACTGCATGTGATTCAATTCCATTTAGGACTGGGAAACAAACGCTAGCTCGCCTTACAAGAAACACACTCTGCTTTTGAGAAAAGAGCACTCTTCTACTCTACTGTGTTTCCTATGGGGTCTCAACAGTGAGCTTGCTCAGAACAAAAGAACTGTGCTTCTTACACACACGGGCCATATCTAGATCAACTCTGCTTAGGAAACTGACAAGAACAGTAGCTCCTCTTCTGTCCAATACACTGTACTTGCAAAGAACAGTAGCGAGTGTTGTTTGTACTATGTATGGCAATAGGAGCGCAATAGTGACTCTTCTTACCAGAAAACAACTCTTGCTCATAGGACAAGAAACTGCATCTAATTCAACTCCACTTAGGACTGGGAAAGAAACGCTAGCTCACCTTACAAGAAACACACTCTGCTTTTGACAAAAGAGCACTCATCTACTCATCTGTGTTTCCTATAGGACCAAAACAGTGAGCTTGCTCAGAACAAAAGAACTGTGCTTCCTACACACACGGGACATATCTAGTTCAACTCTGCTTAGGAAAGTGAAAAGAACAGTAGCTCCTCTTCAGTCCAATACACTGTACAACCTGGGAACAGACAGAAGTGCTATTTGCCCTGTGTATGACAATGGGAGCGCAATAGTGACTCCTCTTAACAGAAAACAACTCTTGCTCCTAAGATCAGAAACTGCATGTGATTCAATTCCATTTAGGACTGGGAAACAAACGCTAGCTCGCCTTACAAGAAACACACTCTGCTTTTGAGAAAAGAGCACTCTTCTACTCTACTGTGTTTCCTATGGGGTCCGAACAGTGAGCTTGCTCAGAACAAAAGAACTGTGCTTCCTACACACACGGGCCATATCTAGTTCAACTCTGCTTAGGAAACTGACAAGAACAGTAGCTCCTCTTCAGTCCAATACACTGTACTTGCAAAGAACAGTAGCGAGTGTTTTTTGCACTGTGTATGGCAATAGGAGCGCAATAGTGGCTCTTCTTACTAGAAAAAAACTGTTGCTCATAGGACAAGAAACTGCATGTAATTCAACTCCATTTAGGACTGGTAAACAAACGCTAGCTCACCTTACAAGAACACACTCTGCTTTTGAGAAAAGAGCACTCTTCTACTCTTCTGTGTTTCCTATAGGACCAAAAGAGTGAGCTTGCTCAGAACAAAAGAACTGTGCTTCCTACACACACACGGGCCATATCTCGTTCAACTCTGCTTAGGAAACTGACAAGAACAGTAGCTCCTCTTCAGTCCAATACACTGTACTTGCTGGGAACAGATCGAGTGCTATTTACACTGTGTATGGCAAAAGGAGCACAATAGTGACTTTCCTTACCAGAAAACATCCCTTGCTCGTAGGACCAAAAACTGCATGTGATTCAACTCCATTTAGGACTGGGAAACAAACGCTAGCTCACGTTACAAGAAACACACTCTGCTCTTGAGAAAAGAGCACTCTTCTACTCTACTGTGTTTCCTATAGGGACAGAACAGTGAGCTTGCTCAAAACAAAAGAATTGTGCTTCCTACACACACGGGCTATATCTAGTTCAACTCTGCTTAGGAAACTGACAAGAACAGTAGCTCCTCTTCAGTCCAATACACTGTACTTGCTGGGAGCAGACGCGAGTGCTATTTGCGCTGTGTATGGCAAAGGGAGCGAAATAGTGTCTCTTCTTAACAGAAAACATCTCTTGCTCGTAGGACCAGAAACTGCATGGGATTCAACTCCGTTTCTGACTGTGAAATAAACACTAGCTAGCCTTACAAGAAACACACTCTGCTTTTGAGAAAAGAGCAATCTTCTACTCTACTGTGTTTACTATGGGGTCCGAAAATTGAGCTTGCTCAGAACAAATGAACTGTGCTTCACACACACGGGCTATATCTAGTTCAACTCTGCTTAGGAAACTGACAAGAACAGTAGCTCCTCTTCTGTCCAATACACTGTACTTGCTGGGAACAGACGAGAGTGCTATTTGCACAGTGTATGACAATGGTAGCACAATATTGACTCTTCTTACCAGAAAACAACTCTTGCTCGTAGGACCAGAAACTGCATGTGATTCAACTCCATGTAGGACTGGGAATCAAACACTAGCTTGCCTTACAAGAAACACACTCTGCTTTTGAGAAAAGAGCACTCTTCTACTCTTCTGTGTTTCCTATAGGGCCAGAACAGTGAGCTTGCTCAGGACAAAAGAACTGTGCTTCCTACACACACGGGCCATATCTAGTTCAACTCTGCTTAGGAAAGTGACAAGAACAGTAGCTCCTCTTCAGTCCAATACATTGTACTTGCTGGGAACAGACGCGAGTGCTATTTGCCCTGTGTATTGCAAAGGGAGCACAATAGTGACTCTTCTTACCAGAAAACAACTCTTGCTCGTAGGACCAGAAACTGCATGTGATTCAACTCCATGTAGGACTGGGAAACAAAAGCTAGCTCGCCTTACAAGAAACACACTCTGCTTTTGAGAAAAGAGCACTCTTCTACTCTACTGTGTTTCCTATAGGGCCAAAACAGTGAGCTTCCTCAGAACAAAGAACTGTGCTTCCTACACACACGGGCTATTACTAGTTCAACTCTGCTTAGGAAACTGACAAGAACAGTAGATCCTCTCCAGTCCAATACACTGTACATGCTGGGAACAGACGCCAGAGCTATTTGCCCTGTGTATGACAATGGGAGGGCAATAGTGACTCTTCTTACCAGAAAACAACTCTTGCTCGTAGGACCAGAAACTGCATGTGATTCAACTCCATGTAGGACTGGGAAACAAACGCTAGCTCGCCTTACAAGAAACACATTCTGCTTTTGAGAAAAGAGCACTCTTCTACTCTACTGTGTTTCCTATGGGGTCTGAAGAGTGAGCTTGCTCAGAACAAAAGAACTGTGCTACCTACACACACGGGCCATATCTCGTTCAACTCTGCTTAGGAAACTAACAAGAACAGTAGCTCTTCTTCTGTCCAAAACACTGTACTTGCAAAGAACAGTAGCGAGTGTTGTTTGCACTGTGTATGGCAATAGGATTGCAATAGTGACTCTTCTTACCAGAAAACAACTCTTGTTCATAGGACCAGAAACTGCATGTGATTCAACTCCATTTAGGACTGGGAAACAAACTCTAGATCGCCTTACAAGAAACACATTCTGCTTTTGAGAAAAGAGCACTCTTCTACTCTACTGTGTTTCCTATAGGGCCAGAAGAGTGAGGTTCCTCAGAACAAAAGAAGTGTACTTCTAACACACACGGGCCATATCTAGTTCAACTTTGCTTAGGAAACGGACAAGAATAGTAGATCCTCTTCAGTCCAATACACTGTACATCCTGGGAACAGACACGAGTCCTTTTTGCCCTGTGTATGGCAATGGGAGCACAATAGTGACTCTTCTTACTAGAAAACAACTCTTGCTTGTAGGACCAGAAACTGCATGTGATTCAACTACCTTTAGGACTGGGAAACAAACGCTAGCTCGCTTTACAAGAAACTCACTCTGCTTTTGAGAAAAGAGCACTCTTCTACTCTATTGTGTTTCCTATGGGGCCAAAACAGTGAGCTTGCTCAGAACAAAAGAACTGTGCTTCCTACACACACGGGCCATATCTAGTTCAACTCTGCTTAGGAAACTGACAAGAACAGTAGATCCTCTTCAGTCCAGTACACTGTACATGCTGGGAACAGACGCCAGGGCTATTTGCCCTGTGTATGTCAATGGGAGCGCAATAGTGACTCTTCTTACCAGAAAACAACTCTTGCTGCTAGGATCAGAAACTGCATGTGATTCAATTCCATTTAGGACGGGGAAACAAAAAGTAGCTCGCCTTACAAGAAACACACTCTGCTTTTGAGAAAAGAGCACTCTTCTACTCTACTGTGTTTCCTATGGGGTCCGAACAGTGAGCTTGCTCAGAACAAAAGAACTGTGCTTCCTACACACACGGGCCATATCTAGTTCAACTCTGCTTAGGAAACTGACAAGAACAGTAGCTCCTCTTCTGTCCAATACACTGTACTTGCAAAGAACAGTAGCGAGTGTTGTTTGTACTGTGTATGGCAATAGGAGCGCAATAGTGACTCTTCTTACCAGAAAACAACTCTTGCTCATAGGACAAGAAACTGCATCTAATTCAACTCTATTTAGGACTGGTAAACAAACGCTAGCTCGCCTTACAAGAAACACACTCTGCTTTTGAGAAAAGAGCACTCTTCTACTCTACTGTGTTTCCTATAGGGCCAAAACAGTGAGCTTGCTCAGAACAAAAGAAATGTGCTTCCTACACACACGGGCCATATCTAGTTCAACTCTGCTTAGGAAACTGACAAGAACAGTAGATCCTCTTCAGTCAAATACACTGTACTTGCTGGGAACAGACGCGAGTGCTATTTGCCCTGTGTATGTCAATGGGAGCGCAATAGTGATTCTTCTTACCAGAAAACAACTCTTGCTCCTAGGATCAGAAACTGCTTGTGATTCAATTCCATTTAGGACTGGGAAACAAACTCTAGCTCGCCTTACGAGAAACACAATCTGCTTTTGAGAAAAGAGCACTCTTCTACTCTACTGTTTTTCCTATGGGTTCCGAACAGTGAGCTTGCTCAGAACAAAAAAACTGTGCTTCCTACACACACGGGCCATATCTAGTTCAACTCTGCTTAGGAAACTGACAAGAACAGTAGATCCTCTTCAGTCCAATACACTGTACTTGCTGGGAACAGACGCGAGTGCTATTTGCCCTCTGTATATCAAAGGGAGCACAATAGTGACTCTTCTTACCAGAAAACAACTCTTGCTCTTAGGACCAGAAACTGCATGTGATTCAACTCCATGTAGGACTGGGAAACAAAAGCTAGCTCGCCTTACAAGAAACACACTCTGTTTTTGAGAAAAGAGCACTCTTCTACTCTATTGTGTTTCCTATAGGGCCAAAACAGTGAGCTTCCTCAGAACAAAAGAACTGTGCTTCCTACACACACGGGCTATTACTAGTTCAATTCTGCTTAGGAAACTGACAAGAACAGTAGATCCTCTTCAGTCCAATACACTGTACATGCTGGGACAAGACGCCAGTGCTATTTGCCATGTGTATGACAATGGGAGGGCAATAGTGACTCTTCTTACCAGAAAACAATTATTGCTACTAGGATCAGAAACTGCATGTGATTCAACTCCATTTAGGACTGGGAAACAAACGCTAGCTCGCCTTACAAGAAACACATTCTGCTTTTGAGAAAAGAGCACTCTTCTACTCTACTGTGTTTCCTATAGGGCCAGAAGAGTGAGGTTCCTCAGAACAAAAGAAGTGTACTTCTAACACACACGGGCCATATCTAGTTCAACTTTGCTTAGGAAACTGACAAGAACAGTAGATCCTCTTCAGTCCAATACACTGTACATCCTGGGAACAGACGCGAGTCCTTTTTGCCCTGTGTATGGCAATGGGAGCACAATAGTGACTCTTCTACCAGAAAACAACTCTTGCTCCTAGGATCAGAAACTGCATGTGATTCAACTCCATTTAGGACTGCGAAACAAACACTAGCTCGCATTACAAGAAACACACTCTGCTTTTGAGAAAAGAGCACTCTTCTATTCTACTGTGTTTCCTATGGGGTCCGAACAGTGAGCTTGCTCAGAACAAAGAACTGTGCTTCCTATACACACGGGCCATATCTAGTTCAACTCTGCTTAGGAAACTGACAAGAGCAGTAGCTCCTCTTCAGTCCAATACACTGTACTTGCTGGGAAGAGACGTGAGTGCTATTTGCACTGTGTTTGGCAAGGGGAGCACAATAGTGACTTTCCTTTCCAGAAAAAAACTCTTGCTCGTAGGATCAGAAACTGCATGGGATTCAACTCCGTTTCTGACTGGGAAATAAACACTAGCTAGCCTTAAAAGAAACACACTCTGCTTTTGAGAAAAGAGCAATCTTCTACTCTATTGTGTTTACTATGGGGTCCGAAAATTGAGCTTGCTCAGAACAAATGAACTGTGCTTCACACACACGGGCCATATCTAGTTCAACTCTGCTTAGGAAACTGACAAGAACAGTAGCTCCTCTTCAGTCCAATACATTGTACTTGCTGGGAACAGACACGAGTGCTATTTGCACAGTTTATGGCAAAGGGAGCACAATAGTGACTTTTCTTACCAGAAAACATAGCTTGCTCGTAGGACCAGAAACTGCATGTGATTCAACTCCATGTAGGACTGGGAAACAAACGCTAGCACGCTTTACAAGAAACACACTCTGCTTTTGAGAAAAGAGCACTCTTCTACTCTACTGTGTTTCCAATAGGGCCAGAAGAGTGAGGTTCCTCAGAACAAAAGAAGTGTACTTCTAACACACACGGGCCATATCTAGTTCAACTTTGCTTAGGAAACGGACAAGAACAGTAGATCCTCTTCAGTCCAATACACTGTACATCCTGGGAACAGACGCGAGTCCTTTTTACCCTGTGTATGGCAATGGGAGCACAATAGTGACTCTTCTTACTAGAAAACAACTCTTGCTTGTAGGACCAGAAACTGCATGTGATTCAACTACCTTTAGGACTAGGAAACAAACGCTAGCTCGCTTTACAAGAAAAACACTCTGCTTTTGAGAAAAGAGTACTCTTCTACTCTATTGTGTTTCCTATAGGGCCAAAACAGTGAGCTTGCTCAGAACAAATGAACTGTGCTTCCTACACACACGGGCCATATCTAGTTCAACTCTGCTTAGGAAACTGACAAGAACAGTAGATCCTCTTCAGTCAAATACACTGTACATGCTGGGAACAGACGCCAGGGCTATTTGCCCTGTGTATGTCAATGGTAGCGCAATAGTGACTCTTCTTACCAGAAAACAACTCTTGCTCCTAGGATCAGAAACTGCATGTGATTCAATTCCATTTAGGACTGGGAAACAAACAGTAGCTCGCCTTACAAGAAACACACTCTGCTTTTGAGAAAAGAGCACTCTTCTACTCTACTGTGATTCCTATGGGGTCCGAACAGTGAGCTTGCTCAGAACAAAAGAACTGTGCTTCCTACACACACGGGCCATATCTAGTTCATCTCTGCTTAGGAAACTGACAAGAAGAGTAGATCCTCTTCAGTCAAATACACTGTACTTGCTGGGAACAGACGCGAGTGCTATTTGCCCTGTGTATGTCAATGGGAGCGCAATAGTGACTCTTCTTACCAGAAAACAACTCTTGCTCCTAGGATCAGAAACTGCATGTGATTCAATTCCATTTAGGACTGGGAAACAAACGCTAGCTCGCCTTACAAGAAACACAATCTGCTTTTGAGAAAAGAGCACTCTTCTACTCTACTGTTTTTCCTATGGGGTCCGAACAGTGAGCTTGCTCAGAACAAAAGAACTGTGCTTCCTACACACACGGGCCATATCTAGTTCAACTCTGCTTAGGAAACTGACAAGAACAGTAGATCCTCTTCAGTCCAATACACTGTACTTGCTGGGAACAGACGCGAGTGCTATTTGCCCTGTGTATAGCAAAGGGAGCACAATAGTGACTCTTCTTACCAGAAAACAACTCTTGCTCGTAGGACCAGAAACTGCATGTGATTCAACTCCATGTAGGACTGGGAAACAAAAGCTAGCTCACCTTACAAGAAACACACTCTGCTTTTGAGAAAAGAGCACTCTTCTACTCTATTGTGTTTCCTATAGGGCCAAAACAGTGAGCTTCCTCAGAACAAAAGATCTGTGCTTCCTACACACGGGCTATTACTAGTTCAACTCTGCTTAGGAAACTGACAAGAACAGTAGATCCTCTTTAGTCCAATACACTGTACATGCTGGGAACAGACGCCAGTGCTATTTGCCATGTGTATGACAATGGGAGGGCAATAGTGACTCTTCTTACCAGAAAACAATTCTTGCTACTAAAATCAGAAACTGCATGTGATTCAACTCCATTTAGGACTGGGAAACAAACGCTAGCTCGCCTTACAAGAAACACATTCTGCTTTTGAGAAAAGAGCACTCTTCTACTCTACTGTGTTTCCTATGGGGTCTGAAGAGTGAGCTTGCTCAGAACAAAAGAACTGTGCTACCTACACACACGGGCCATATCTCGTTCAACTCTGCTTAGGAAACTAACAAGAACAGTAGCTCTTCTTCTGTCCAAAACACTGTACTTGCAAAGAACAGTAGCGAGTGTTGTTTGCACTGTGTATGGCAATAGGATTGCAATAGTGACTCTTCTTACCAGAAAACAACTCTTGTTCATAGGACCAGAAACTGAATGTAATTCAACTCCATTTAGGACTGGGAAACAAACGCTAGCTCGCCTTACAAGAAACACACTTTGCTTTTGAGAAAAGAGCACTCTTCTACTCTTCTGTGTTTCCTATAGGACCAGAACAGTGAGCTTACTCAGAACAAAAGAACTGTGCTTCCTACACACATGGGCCATATCTAGTTCAACTCTGCTTAGGAAACTGACAAGAACAGGAGCTCCTCTTCTGTCCAATACACTGTACTTGCAAAGAACAGTAGCGAGTGTTGTTTGTACTGTGTATGGCAATAGGAGTGCAATAGTGACTCTTCTTAACAGAAAACAACTCTTGCTCATAGGACAAGAAACTGCATCTCATTCAACTCCATTTAGGACTGGGAAACAAACGCTAGCTCACCTTACAAGAAACACACTCTGCTTTTGAGAAAAGAGCACTCTTCTATTCTACTGTGTTTCCTATGGGTTCCGAACAGTGAGCTTGCTCAGAACAAAAGAACTGTGCTTCCTACACACACGGGCCATATCTAGTTCAACTCTACTTAGGAAACTGACAAGAACAGTAGATCATCTTCAGTCCAATACACTGTACATGCTGGGAACAGACGCCAGTGCTATTTGCCATGTGTATGACAATGGGAGGGCAATAGTGACTCTTCATACCAGAAAACAACTCTTGCTCGTAGGACCAGAAACTGCATGTGATTCAACTCCATTTAGGACTGGGAAACAAACTCTAGATCGCCTTACAAGAAACACATTCTGCTTTTGAGAAAAGAGCACTCTTCTACTCTACTGTGTTTCCTATAGGGCCAGAAGAGTGAGGTTCCTCAGAACAAAAGAAGTGTACTTCTAACACACACGGGCCATATCTAGTTCAACTTTGCTTAGGAAACGGACAAGAACAGTAGATCCTCTTCAGTCCAATACACTGTACATCCTGGGAACAGACGCGAGTCCTTTTTGCCCTGTGTATGGCAATGGGAGCACAATAGTGACTCTTCTTACTAGAAAACAACTCTTGCTTGTAGGACCAGAAACTGCATGTGATTCAACTACCTTTAGGACTGGGAAACAAACGCTAGCTCGCTTTACAAGAAACTCACTCTGCTTTTGAGAAAAGAGCACTCTTCTACTCTATTGTGTTTCCTATGGGGCCAAAACAGTGAGCTTGCTCAGAACAAAAGAACTGTGCTTCCTACACACACGGGCCATATCTAGTTCAACTCTGCTTAGGAAACTGACAAGAACAGTAGATCCTCTTCAGTCCAGTACACTGTACATGCTGGGAACAGACGCCAGGGCTATTTGCCCTGTGTATGTCAATGGGAGCGCAATAGTGACTCTTCTTACCAGAAAACAACTCTTGCTGCTAGGATCAGAAACTGCATGTGATTCAATTCCATTTAGGACGGGGAAACAAACAGTAGCTCGCCTTACAAGAAACACACTCTGCTTTTGAGAAAAGAGCACTCTTCTACTCTACTGTGTTTCCTATGGGGTCCGAACAGTGAGCTTGCTCAGAACAAAAGAACTGTGCTTCCTACACACACGGGCCATATCTAGTTCAACTCTGCTTAGGAAACTGACAAGAACAGTAGCTCCTCTTCTGTCCAATACACTGTACTTGCAAAGAACAGTAGCGAGTGTTGTTTGTACTGTGTATGGCAATAGGAGCGCAATAGTGACTCTTCTTACCAGAAAACAACTCTTGCTCATAGGACAAGAAACTGCATCTAATTCAACTCTATTTAGGAATGGTAAACAAACGCTAGCTCGCCTTACAAGAAACACACTCTGCTTTTGAGAAAAGAGCACTCTTCTACTCTACTGTGTTTCCTATAGGGCCAAAACAGTGAGCTTGCTCAGAACAAAAGAAATGTGCTTCCTACACACACGGGCCATATCTAGTTCAACTCTGCTTAGGAAACTGACAAGAACAGTAGATCCTCTTCAGTCAAATACACTGTACTTGCTGGGAACAGACGCGAGTGCTATTTGCCCTGTGTATGTCAATGGGAGCGCAATAGTGATTCTTCTTACCAGAAAACAACTCTTGCTCCTAGGATCAGAAACTGCTTGTGATTCAATTCCATTTAGGACTGGGAAACAAACGCTAGCTCGCCTTACGAGAAACACAATCTGCTTTTGAGAAAAGAGCACTCTTCTACTCTACTGTTTTTCCTATGGGTTCCGAACAGTGAGCTTGCTCAGAACAAAAAAACTGTGCTTCCTACACACACGGGCCATATCTAGTTCAACTCTGCTTAGGAAACTGACAAGAACAGTAGATCCTCTTCAGTCCAATACACTGTACTTGCTGGGAACAGACGCGAGTGCTATTTGCCCTCTGTATATCAAAGGGAGCACAATAGTGACTCTTCTTACCAGAAAACAACTCTTGCTCTTAGGACCAGAAACTGCATGTGATTCAACTCCATGTAGGACTGGGAAACAAAAGCTAGCTCGCCTTACAAGAAACACACTCTGTTTTTGAGAAAAGAGCTCTCTTCTACTCTATTGTGTTTCCTATAGGGCCAAAACAGTGAGCTTCCTCAGAACAAAAGAACTGTGCTTCCTACACACACGGGCTATTACTAGTTCAATTCTGCTTAGGAAACTGACAAGAACAGTAGATCCTCTTCAGTCCAATACACTGTACATGCTGGGACAAGACGCCAGTGCTATTTGCCATGTGTATGACAATGGGAGGGCAATAGTGACTCTTCTTACCAGAAAACAATTATTGCTACTAGGATCAGAAACTGCATGTGATTCAACTCCATTTAGGACTGGGAAACAAACGCTAGCTCGCCTTACAAGAAACACATTCTGCTTTTGAGAAAAGAGCACTCTTCTACTCTACTGTGTTTCCTATAGGGCCAGAAGAGTGAGGTTCCTCAGAACAAAAGAAGTGTACTTCTAACACACACGGGCCATATCTAGTTCAACTTTGCTTAGGAAACTGACAAGAACAGTAGATCCTCTTCAGTCCAATACACTGTACATCCTGGGAACAGACGCGAGTCCTTTTTGCCCTGTGTATGGCAATGGGAGCACAATAGTGACTCTTCTACCAGAAAACAACTCTTGCTCCTAGGATCAGAAACTGCATGTGATTCAACTCCATTTAGGACTGCGAAACAAACACTAGCTCGCATTACAAGAAACACACTCTGCTTTTGAGAAAAGAGCACTCTTCTATTCTACTGTGTTTCCTATGGGGTCCGAACAGTGAGCTTGCTCAGAACAAAGAACTGTGCTTCCTATACACACGGGCCATATCTAGTTCAACTCTGCTTAGGAAACTGACAAGAGCAGTAGCTCCTCTTCAGTCCAATACACTGTACTTGCTGGGAAGAGACGTGAGTGCTATTTGCACTGTGTTTGGCAAGGGGAGCACAATAGTGACTTTCCTTTCCAGAAAAAAACTCTTGCTCGTAGGATCAGAAACTGCATGGGATTCAACTCCGTTTCTGACTGGGAAATAAACACTAGCTAGCCTTAAAAGAAACACACTCTGCTTTTGAGAAAAGAGCAATCTTCTACTCTATTGTGTTTACTATGGGGTCCGAAAATTGAGCTTGCTCAGAACAAATGAACTGTGCTTCACACACACGGGCCATATCTAGTTCAACTCTGCTTAGGAAACTGACAAGAACAGTAGCTCCTCTTCTGTCCAATACACTGTACTTGCTGGGAACAGACGCCAGTGGTATTTGCACTGTGTATGACAATGGTAGCACAATATTGACTCTTCTTACCAGAAAACAACTCTTGCTCGTAGGACCAGAAACTGCATGTGATTCAACTCCATGTAGGACTGGGAATCAAACACTAGCTTTCCTTACAAGAAACACACTCTGCTTCTGAGAAAAGAGCACGCTTCTACTCTTCTGTGTTTCCTATAGGGCCAGAACAGTGAGCTTGCTCAGGACAAAAGAACTGTGCTTCTTACACACACGGGCCATATCTAGTTCAACTCTGCTTAGGAAACTGACAAGAACAGTAGCTCCTCTTCAGTCCAATACATTGTACTTGCTGGGAACAGACGCGAGTGCTATTTGCACAGTTTATGGCAAAGGGAGCACAATAGTGACTTTTCTTACCAGAAAACATCCCTTGCTCGTAGGACCAGAAACTGCATGTGATTCAACTCCATGTAGGACTGGGAAACAAACGCTAGCACGCTTTACAAGAAACACACTCTGCTTTTGAGAAAAGAGCACTCTTCTACTCTACTGTGTTTCCAATAGGGCCAGAAGAGTGAGGTTCCTCAGAACAAAAGAAGTGTACTTCTAACACACACGGGCCATATCTAGTTCAACTTTGCTTAGGAAACGGACAAGAACAGTAGATCCTCTTCAGTCCAATACACTGTACATCCTGGGAACAGACGCGAGTCCTTTTTACCCTGTGTATGGCAATGGGAGCACAATAGTGACTCTTCTTACTAGAAAACAACTCTTGCTTGTAGGACCAGAAACTGCATGTGATTCAACTACCTTTAGGACTAGGAAACAAACGCTAGCTCGCTTTACAAGAAAAACACTCTGCTTTTGAGAAAAGAGTACTCTTCTACTCTATTGTGTTTCCTATAGGGCCAAAACAGTGAGCTTGCTCAGAAAAAATGAACTGTGCTTCCTACACACACGGGCCATATCTAGTTCAACTCTGCTTAGGAAACTGACAAGAACAGTAGATCCTCTTCAGTCAAATACACTGTACATGCTGGGAACAGACGCCAGGGCTATTTGCCCTGTGTATGTCAATGGTAGCGCAATAGTGACTCTTCTTACCAGAAAACAACTCTTGCTCCTAGGATCAGAAACTGCATGTGATTCAATTCCATTTAGGACTGGGAAACAAACAGTAGCTCGCCTTACAAGAAACACACTCTGCTTTTGAGAAAAGAGCACTCTTCTACTCTACTGTGATTCCTATGGGGTCCGAACAGTGAGCTTGCTCAGAACAAAAGAACTGTGCTTCCTACACACACGGGCCATATCTAGTTCAACTCTGCTTAGGAAACTGACAAGAAGAGTAGATCCTCTTCAGTCAAATACACTGTACTTGCTGGGAACAGACGCGAGTGCTATTTGCCCTGTGTATGTCAATGGGAGCGCAATAGTGACTCTTCTTACCAGAAAACAACTCTTGCTCCTAAGATCAGAAACTGCATGTGATTCAATTCCATTTAGGACTGGGAAACAAACGCTAGCTCGCCTTACAAGAAACACAATCTGCTTTTGAGAAAAGAGCACTCTTCTACTCTACTGTTTTTCCTATGGGGTCCGAACAGTGAGCTTGCTCAGAACAAAAAAACTGTGCTTCCTACACACACGGGCCATATCTAGTTCAACTCTGCTTAGGAAACTGACAAGAACAGTAGATCCTCTTCAGTCCAATACACTGTACTTGCTGGGAACAGACGCGAGTGCTATTTGCCCTGTGTATAGCAAAGGGAGCACAATAGTGACTCTTCTTACCAGAAAACAACTCTTGCACGTAGGACCAGAAACTGCATGTGATTCAACTCCATGTAGGACTGGGAAACAAAAGCTAGCTCACCTTACAAGAAACACACTCTGCTTTTGAGAAAAGAGCACTCTTCTACTCTATTGTGTTTCCTATAGTGCCAAAACAGTGAGCTTCCTCAGAACAAAAGATCTGTGCTTCCTACACACGGGCTATTACTAGTTCAACTCTGCTTAGGAAACTGACAAGAACAGTAGATCCTCTTTAGTCCAATACACTGTACATGCTGGGAACAGACGCCAGTGCTATTTGCCATGTGTATGACAATGGGAGGGCAATAGTGACTCTTCTTACCAGAAAACAATTCTTGCTACTAAAATCAGAAACTGCATGTGATTCAACTCCATTTAGGACTGGGAAACAAACGCTAGCTCGCCTTACAAGAAACACATTCTGCTTTTGAGAAAAGAGCACTCTTCTACTCTACTGTGTTTCCTATGGGGTCTGAAGAGTGAGCTTGCTCAGAACAAAAGAACTGTGCTACCTACACACACGGGCCATATCTCGTTCAACTCTGCTTAGGAAACTAACAAGAACAGTAGCTCTTCTTCTGTCCAAAACACTGTACTTGCAAAGAACAGTAGCGAGTGTTGTTTGCACTGTGTATGGCAATAGGATTGCAATAGTGACTCTTCTTACCAGAAAACAACTCTTGTTCATAGGACCAGAAACTGAATGTAATTCAACTCCATTTAGGACTGGGAAACAAACGCTAGCTCGCCTTACAAGAAACACACTTTGCTTTTGAGAAAAGAGCACTCTTCTACTCTTCTGTGTTTCCTATAGGACCAGAACAGTGAGCTTACTCAGAACAAAAGAACTGTGCTTCCTACACACATGGGCCATATCTAGTTCAACTCTGCTTAGGAAACTGACAAGAACAGGAGCTCCTCTTCTGTCCAATACACTGTACTTGCAAAGAACAGTAGCGAGTGTTGTTTGTACTGTGTATGGCAATAGGAGTGCAATAGTGACTCTTCTTAACAGAAAACAACTCTTGCTCATAGGACAAGAAACTGCATCTCATTCAACTCCATTTAGGACTGGGAAACAAACGCTAGCTCACCTTACAAGAAACACACTCTGCTTTTGAGAAAAGAGCACTCTTCTATTCTACTGTGTTTCCTATGGGTTCCGAACAGTGAGCTTGCTCAGAACAAAAGAACTGTGCTTCCTACACACACGGGCCATATCTAGTTCAACTCTACTTAGGAAACTGACAAGAACAGTAGATCATCTTCAGTCCAATACACTGTACATGCTGGGAACAGACGCCAGTGCTATTTGCCCTGTGTATGACAATGGGAGGGCAATAGTGACTCTTCATACCAGAAAACAACTCTTGCTCGTAGGACCAGAAACTGCATGTGATTCAACTCCATTTAGGACTGGGAAACAAACTCTAGATCGCCTTACAAGAAACACATTCTGCTTTTGAGAAAAGAGCACTCTTCTACTCTACTGTGTTTCCTATAGGGCCAGAAGAGTGAGGTTCCTCAGAACAAAAGAAGTGTACTTCTAACACACACGGGCCATATCTAGTTCAACTTTGCTTAGGAAACGGACAAGAATAGTAGATCCTCTTCAGTCCAATACACTGTACATCCTGGGAACAGACGCGAGTCCTTTTTGCCCTGTGTATGGCAATGGGAGCACAATAGTGACTCTTCTTACTAGAAAACAACTCTTGCTTGTAGGACCAGAAACTGCATGTGATTCAACTACCTTTAGGACTGGGAAACAAACGCTAGCTCGCTTTACAAGAAACTCACTCTGCTTTTGAGAAAAGAGCACTCTTCTACTCTATTGTGTTTCCTATGGGGCCAAAACAGTGAGCTTGCTCAGAACAAAAGAACTGTGCTTCCTACACACACGGGCCATATCTAGTTCAACTCTGCTTAGGAAACTGACAAGAACAGTAGATCCTCTTCAGTCCAGTACACTGTACATGCTGGGAACAGACGCCAGGGCTATTTGCCCTGTGTATGTCAATGGGAGCGCAATAGTGACTCTTCTTACCAGAAAACAACTCTTGATGCTAGGATCAGAAACTGCATGTGATTCAATTCCATTTAGGACTGGGAAACAAACAGTAGCTCGCCTTACAAGAAACACACTCTGCTTTTGAGAAAAGAGCACTCTTCTACTCTACTGTGTTTCCTATGGGGTCCGAACAGTGAGCTTGCTCAGAACAAAAGAACTGTGCTTCCTACACACACGGGCCATATCTAGTTCAACTCTGCTTAGGAAACTGACAAGAACAGTAGCTCCTCTTCTGTCCAATACACTGTACTTGCAAAGAACAGTAGCGAGTGTTGTTTGTACTGTGTATGGCAATAGGAGCGCAATAGTGACTCTTCTTACCAGAAAACAACTCTTGCTCATAGGACAAGAAACTGCATCTAATTCAACTCTATTTAGGACTGGTAAACAAACGCTAGCTCGCCTTACAAGAAACACACTCTGCTTTTGAGAAAAGAGCACTCTTCTACTCTACTGTGTTTCCTATAAGGCCAAAACAGTGAGCTTGCTCAGAACAAAAGAAATGTGCTTCCTACACACACGGGCCATATCTAGTTCAACTCTGCTTAGGAAACTGACAAGAACAGTAGATCCTCTTCAGTCAAATACACTGTACTTGCTGGGAACAGACGCGAGTGCTATTTGCCCTGTGTATGTCAATGGGAGCGCAATAGTGATTCTTCTTACCAGAAAACAACTCTTGCTCCTAGGATCAGAAACTGCTTGTGATTCAATTCCATTTAGGACTGGGAAACAAACGCTAGCTCGCCTTACGAGAAACACAATCTGCTTTTGAGAAAAGAGCACTCTTCTACTCTACTGTTTTTCCTATGGGTTCCGAACAGTGAGCTTGCTCAGAACAAAAAAACTGTGCTTCCTACACACACGGGCCATATCTAGTTCAACTCTGCTTAGGAAACTGACAAGAACAGTAGATCCTCTTCAGTCCAATACACTGTACTTGCTGGGAACAGACGCGAGTGCTATTTGCCCTCTGTATATCAAAGGGAGCACAATAGTGACTCTTCTTACCAGAAAACAACTCTTGCTCTTAGGACCAGAAACTGCATGTGATTCAACTCCATGTAGGACTGGGAAACAAAAGCTAGCTCGCCTTACAAGAAACACACTCTGTTTTTGAGAAAAGAGCACTCTTCTACTCTATTGTGTTTCCTATAGGGCCAAAACAGTGAGCTTCCTCAGAACAAAAGAACTGTGCTTCCTACACACACGGGCTATTACTAGTTCAATTCTGCTTAGGAAACTGACAAGAACAGTAGATCCTCTTCAGTCCAATACACTGTACATGCTGGGACAAGACGCCAGTGCTATTTGCCATGTGTATGACAATGGGAGGGCAATAGTGACTCTTCTTACCAGAAAACAATTATTGCTACTAGGATCAGAAACTGCATGTGATTCAACTCCATTTAGGACTGGGAAACAAACGCTAGCTCGCCTTACAAGAAACACATTCTGCTTTTGAGAAAAGAGCACTCTTCTACTCTACTGTGTTTCCTATAGGGCCAGAAGAGTGAGGTTCCTCAGAACAAAAGAAGTGTACTTCTAACACACACGGGCCATATCTAGTTCAACTTTGCTTAGGAAACTGACAAGAACAGTAGATCCTCTTCAGTCCATTACACTGTACATCCTGGGAACAGACGCGAGTCCTTTTTGCCCTGTGTATGGCAATGGGAGCACAATAGTGACTCTTCTACCAGAAAACAACTCTTGCTCCTAGGATCAGAAACTGCATGTGATTCAACTCCATTTAGGACTGCGAAACAAACACTAGCTCGCCTTACAAGAAACACACTCTGCTTTTGAGAAAAGAGCACTCTTCTATTCTACTGTGTTTCCTATGGGGTCCGAACAGTGAGCTTGCTCAGAACAAAGAACTGTGCTTCCTATACACACGGGCCATATCTAGTTCAACTCTGCTTAGGAAACTGACAAGAGCAGTAGCTCCTCTTCAGTCCAATACACTGTACTTGCTGGGAAGAGACGTGAGTGCTATTTGCACTGTGTTTGGCAAGGGGAGCACAATAGTGACTTTCCTTTCCAGAAAAAAACTCTTGCTCGTAGGATCAGAAACTGCATGGGATTCAACTCCGTTTCTGACTGGGAAATAAACACTAGCTAGCCTTAAAAGAAACACACTCTGCTTTTGAGAAAAGAGCAATCTTCTACTCTATTGTGTTTACTATGGGGTCCGAAAATTGAGCTTGCTCAGAACAAATGAACTGTGCTTCACACACACGGGCCATATCTAGTTCAACTCTGCTTAGGAAACTGACAAGAACAGTAGCTCCTCTTCTGTCCAATACACTGTACTTGCTGGGAACAGACGCCAGTGGTATTTGCACTGTGTATGACAATGGTAGCACAATATTGACTCTTCTTACCAGAAAACAACTCTTGCTCGTAGGACCAGAAACTGCATGTGATTCAACTCCATGTAGGACTGGGAATCAAACACTAGCTTTCCTTACAAGAAACACACTCTGCTTCTGAGAAAAGAGCACGCTTCTACTCTTCTGTGTTTCCTATAGGGCCAGAACAGTGAGCTTGCTCAGGACAAAAGAACTGTGCTTCTTACACACACGGGCCATATCTAGTTCAACTCTGCTTAGGAAACTGACAAGAACAGTAGCTCCTCTTCAGTCCAATACATTGTACTTGCTGGGAACAGACGCGAGTGCTATTTGCACAGTTTATGGCAAAGGGAGCACAATAGTGACTTTTCTTACCAGAAAACATCCCTTGCTCGTAGGACCAGAAACTGCATGTGATTCAACTCCATGTAGGACTGGGAAACAAACGCTAGCACGCTTTACAAGAAACACACTCTGCTTTTGAGAAAAGAGCACTCTTCTATTCTACTGTTTTTCCTATGGGGTCCGAACAGTGAGCTTGCTCAGAACAAAAGAACTGTGCTTCCTACACACACGGGCCATATCTAGTTCAACTCTGCTGAGGAAACTGACAAGAACAGTAGATCCTCTTCAGTCCAATACACTGTACTTGCTGGGAACAGACGCGAGTACTATTTGCCCTGTGTATAGCAAAGGGAGCACAATAGTGACTCTTCTTACCAGAAAACATCTCTTGCTCATAGGACCAGAAACTGCATGTGATTCAACTCCATGTAAAACTGGGAAACAAAAGCTAGATCGCCTTACAAGAAACACACTCTGCTTTTGAGAAAAGAGAACTCTTCTACTCTACTGTGTTTCCTATAGGGCCAAAACAGTGAGCTTCCTCAGAACAAAAGAACTGTGCTTCCTACACACACGGGCTATTACTAGTTCAACTCTGCTTAGGAAACTGACAAGAACAGTAGATCCTCTTCAGTCCAATACACTGTACATGCTGGGAACAGACGCCAGTGCTATTTGCCCTGTGTATGACAATGGGAGGGCAATAGTGACTCTTCTTACCAGAAAACAATTTTTGCTACTAGGATCAGAAACTGCATGTGATTCAACTCCATTTAGGACTGGGAAACGAACGCTAGCTCGCCTTACAAGAAACACACTTTGCCTTTGAGAAAAGAGCACTCCTCTACTCTTCTGTGTTTCCTATAGGACCAGAACAGTGAGCTTGCTCAGAACAAAAGAACTGTGCTTCCTACACACACGGGCCATATCTAGTTCAACTCTGCTTAGGAAACTGAAAAGAAGAGTAGCTCCTCTTCAGTCCAATACACTGTACATGCTGGGAACAGACACAAGTGCTATTTGCCCTGTGTATGACAATGGGAGCGCAATAGTGACTCCTCTTAACAGAAAACAACTCTTGCTCCTAAGATCAGAAACTGCATGTGATTCAATTCCATTTAGGACTGGGAAACAAACGCTAGCTCGCCTTACAAGAAACACAATCTGCTTTTGAGAAAAGAGCACTCTTCTACTCTACTGTGTTTCTTATGGGGTCTGAACAGTGAGCTTGCTCAGAACAAAAGAACTGTGCTTCCTACACACACGGGCCATATCTAGTTCAACTCTGCTTAGGAAACTGACAAGAACAGTAGCTCCTCTTCAGTCCAATACACTGTACTTGCAAAGAACAGTAGCGAGTGTTGTTTGCACTGTGTATGGCAATAGGAGCGCAATAGTGGCTCTTCTTACCAGAAAAAAACTCTTGCTCATAGGCCATAAACTGCATATAATTCAACTCCATTTAGGACTGGTAAACAAACTCTAGCTCACCTTCAAGAACACACTCTGCTTTTGAGAAAAGAGCACTCTTCTACTCCTCTGTGTTTCTTATAGGACCAAAACAGTGAGCTTGCTCAGAACAAAAGAACTGTGCTTCCTACACACACGGGCCATATCTCGTTCAACTCTGCTTAGGAAACTGACAATAACAGTAGCTCCTCTTCAGTCCAATACACTGTACTTGCTGGGAACAGACGCGAGTGCGATTTGCACTGTGTATGGCAAAAGGAGCACAATAGTGACTTTCCTACCAGAAAACATCCCTTGCTCGTAGGACCAAAAACTGCATGTGATTCAACTCCATTTAGGACTGGGAACAAATGCTAGCTCACATTACAAGAAACACACTCTGCTCTTGAGAAAAGAGCACTCTTCTACTCTACTGTGTTTCCTATAGGGACAGAACAGTGAGCTTGCTCAAAACAAAAGAATTGTGCTTCCTACACACACGGGCTATATCTAGTTCAACTCTGCTTAGGAAACTGACAAGAACAGTAGCTCCTCTTTAGTCCAATACACTGTACTTGCTGGGAGCAGATGCGAGTTCTATTTGCGCTGTGTATGGCAAAGGGAGCGAAATAGTGACCCTTCTTACCAGAAAACATCTCTTGCTCATAGGACCAGAAACTGCATGGGATTCAACTCCGTTTCTGACTGGGAAATAAACACTAGCTAGCCTTACAAGAAACACACTTTGCTTTTGAGAAAAGAGCAATCTTCTACTCTACTGCGTTTACTATGGGGTCCGAACAGTGAGCTTGCTCAGAACAAATGAACTGTGCTTCACACACACGGGCCATATCTAGTTCAACTCTGCTTAGGAAACTGACAAGAACAGTAGCTCCTCTTCTGTCCAATACACTGTACTTGCTGGGAACAGACGCGAGTGCTATTTGCCCTGTGTATAGCAAAGGGAGCACAATAGTGACTCTTCTTACCAGAAAACAACTCTTGCTCGTAGGACCAGAAACTGCATGTGATTCAACTCCATGTAGGACTGGGAAACAAAAGCTAGCTCGTCTTACAAGAAACACAATCTGCTTTTGAGAAAAGAGCACTCGTCTACTCTACTGTGTTTCCTATAGGGCCAAAACAGTGAGCTTCCTCAGAACAAAAGAACTGTGCTTCCTACACACACGGACTATTACTAGTTCAACTCTGCTTAGGAAACTGACAAGAACAGTAGATCCTCTTTAGTCCAATACACTGTACATGCTGGGAACAGACGCCAGTGCTATTTGCCATGTGTATGACAATGGGAGGGCAATAGTGACTCTTCTTACCAGAAAAAAATTCTTGCTACTAGGATCAGAAACTACATGTGATTCAACTCCATTTAGGACTGGGAAACAAACGCTAGCTCGCTTTACAAGAAACACATTCTGCTTTTGAGAAAAGAGCACTCTTCTACTCTACTGTGTTTCCTATGGGGTCTGAAGAGTGAGCTTGCTCAGAACAAAAGAACTGTGCTTCCTACACACGGGCCATATCTCATTCAACTCTGCTTAGGAAACTAACAAGAACAGTAGCTCTTCTTCTGTCCAAAACACTGTACTTGCAAAGAACAGTAGCGAGTGTTGTTTGTACTGTGTATGGCAATAGGAGCACAATATTGACTCTTCTTACCAGAAAACAACTCTTGCTCATAGGACAAGAAACTGCATCTAATTCAACTCCATTTAGGACTGGGAAACAAACGCTAGCTCACCTTACAAGAAACACACTCTGCTTTTGAGAAATGAGCACTCTTCTACTCTTCTGTGTTTCCTATAGGACCAAAACAGTGAGCTTGCTCAGAACAAAAGAACTGTGCTTCCTACACACATGGGCCATATCTCATTCAACTCTGCTTAAAAAACTGACAAGAACAGTAGCTCCTCTTCAGTCCAATACACTGTACTTGCTGGGAACAGACGTGAGTGCAATTTGCACTGTTTATGGCAAAGGGAGCACAATAGTGACTTTCCTTACCAGAAAACATCCCTTGCTCGTAGGACCAGAAACTGCATGTGATTCAACTACATTTTGGACTGGGAAACAAACGCTAGCTCGCCTTACAAGAAACACACTCTGCTTTTGAGAAAAGAGCACTCTTCTACTCTACTGTGTTTCTATAGGCCAGAAGAGTGAGCTAGCTCAGAACAAAAGAACTGTGCTTCCTACACACACGGGCCATATGTAGTTCAACTCTGCTTAGGAAACTGACAAGAACAGTAGATCATCTTCAGTCCAATACACTGTACATGCTGGGAACAGACGCCAGTGCTATTTGCCCTGTGTATGACAATGGGAGGGCAATAGTGACTCTTCTTACCAGAAAACAACTCTTGCTCGTATGATCAGAAACTACATGTGATTCAACTCCATTTAGGACTGCGAAACAAACACTAGCTCGCCTTACAAGAAACACACTCTGCTTTTGAGAAAAGAGCACTCTTCTATTCTACTGTGTTTCCTATGGGGTCCGAACAGTGAGCTTGCTCAGAACAAAGAACTGTGCTTCCTACACACACGGGCCATATCTAGTTCAACTCTGCTTAGGAAACTGACAAGAGCAGTAGCTCCTCTTCAGTCCAATACACTGTACTTGCTGGGAACAGACGTGAGTGCTATTTGCCCTGTGTATGGCAAGGGGATCACAATAGTGACTTTCCTTTCCAGAAAAAAACTCTTGCTCGTAGGACAAGAAACTGCATGTGATTCAACTCCATTTAGGACTGGGAAACAAACGCAAGCTCGTCTTACAAGAAACACAATCTGCTTTTGAGAAAAGAGCACTCTTCTACTCTACTGTGTTTCTATAGGCCAGAAGAGTGAGCTAGCTCAGAACAAAAGAACTGTGCTTCCTACACACACGGGCCATATCTAGTTCAGCTCTGCTTAGGAAACTGACAAGAACAGTAGATCCTCTTCAGTCCAATACACTTTACATGCTGGGAACAGACCCAGTGCTATTTGCCCTGTGTATGTCAATGGGAGCGCAATAGTGACTCTTCTTACCATAAAACAACTCTTGCTCATAGGACCAGAAACTGCATGTGATTGAACTCCATTTAGGACTGGGAAACAAACGCTAGCTCGCCTTACAAGAAACACATTCTGCTTTTGAGAAAAGAGCACTCTTCTACTCTACTGTGTTTCATATAGGGCCAGAAGAGTGAGGATGCTCAGAACAAAAGAAGTGTACTTCTAACACACACGGCCCATATCTAGTTCAACTTTGTTTAGGAAACGGACAAGAACTGTAGATCCTCTTCAGTCCAATACACTGTACATCCTGGGAACAGACGCGAGTCCTATTTGCCCTGTGTATGGCAATGGGAGCACAAAAGTGACTCTTCTTACTAGAAAACAACTCTTGCTTGTAGGACCAGAAACTGCATGTGATTCAACTACATTTAGGACTGGGAAACAAACGCTAGCTCGCCTTACAAGAAACACACTCTGCTTTTGAGAAAAGAGCACTCTTCTACTCTACTGTGTTTCCTATAGGGCCAAAACAGTGAGCTTGCTCAGAACAAAAGAACTGTGCTTCCTACACACACGGGCCATATCTAGTTCAACTCTGCTTAGGAAACTGAAAAGAACAGTAGCTCCTCTTCAGTCCAATACACTGTACAAGCTGGGAACAGACACAAGTGCTATTTGCCCTGTGTATGACAAAGGGAGCGCAATAGTGACTCTGCTTAACAGAAAACAACACTTGCTCCTAAGATCAGAAACTGCATGTGGTTCAATTCCATTTAGCACTGGGAAACAAACGCTAGCTCGCCTTACAAGAAACACACTCTGCTTTTGAGAAAAGAGCACTCTTCTACTCTACTGTGTTTCCTATGGGGTCTGAAGAGTGAGCTTGCTGAGAACAAAAGAACTGTGCTTCCTACACACGGGCCATATCTCATTCAACTCTGCTTAGGAAACTAACAAGAACAGTAGCTCTTCTTCTGTCCAAAACACTGTACTTGCAAAGAACAGTAGCGAGTGTTGTTTGTACTGTGTATGGCAATAGGAGCACAATATTGACTCTTCTTACCAGAAAACAACTCTTGCTCATAGGACAAGAAACTGCATCTAATTCAACTCCATTTAGGACTGGGAAACAAATGCTAGCTCACCTTACAAGAAACACACTCTGCTTTTGAGAAATGAGCACTCTTCTACTCTTCTGTGTTTCCTATAGGACAAAAACAGTGAGCTTGCTCAGAACAAAAGAACTGTGCTTCCTACACACACGGGCCATATCTCATTCAACTCTGCTTAAAAAACTGACAAGAACAGTAGCTCCTCTTCAGTCCAATACACTGTACTTGCTGGGAACAGACGTGAGTGCAATTTGCACTGTTTATGGCAAAGGGAGCACAATAGTGACTTTCCTTACCAGAAAACATCCCTTGCTCGTAGGACCAGAAACTGCATGTGATTCAACTCCATTTTGGACTGGGAAACAAACGCTAGCTCGCCTTACAAGAAACACACTCTGCTTTTGAGAAAAGAGCACTCTTCTACTCTACTGTGTTTCTATAGGCCAGAAGAGTGAGCTAGCTCAGAACAAAAGAACTGTGCTTCCTACACACACGGGCCATATGTAGTTCAACTCTGCTTAGGAAACTGACAAGAACAGTAGATCATCTTCAGTCCAATACACTGTACATGCTGGGAACAGACGCCAGTGCTATTTGCCCTGTGTATGACAATGGGAGGGCAATAGTGACTCTTCTTACCAGAAAACAACTCTTGCTCGTATGATCAGAAACTACATGTGATTCAACTCCATTTAGGACTGCGAAACAAACACTAGCTCGCCTTACAAGAAACACACTCTGCTTTTGAGAAAAGAGCACTCTTCTATTCTACTGTGTTTCCTATGGGGTCCGAACAGTGAGCTTGCTCAGAACAAAGAACTGTGCTTCCTACACACACGGGCCATATCTAGTTCAACTCTGCTTAGGAAACTGACAAGAGCAGTAGCTCCTCTTCAGTCCAATACACTGTACTTGCTGGGAACAGACGTGAGTGCTATTTGCCCTGTGTATGGCAAGGGGATCACAATAGTGACTTTCCTTTCCAGAAAAAAACTCTTGCTCGTAGGACAAGAAACTGCATGTGATTCAACTCCATTTAGGACTGGGAAACAAACGCAAGCTCGTCTTACAAGAAACACAATCTGCTTTTGAGAAAAGAGCACTCTTCTACTCTACTGTGTTTCTATAGGCCAGAAGAGTGAGCTAGCTCAGAACAAAAGAACTGTGCTTCCTACACACACGGGCCATATCTAGTTCAGCTCTGCTTAGGAAACTGACAAGAACAGTAGATCCTCTTCAGTCCAATACACTTTACATGCTGGGAACAGACCCAGTGCTATTTGCCCTGTGTATGTCAATGGGAGCGCAATAGTGACTCTTCTTACCATAAAACAACTCTTGCTCATAGGACCAGAAACTGCATGTGATTGAACTCCATTTAGGACTGGGAAACAAACGCTAGCTCGCCTTACAAGAAACACATTCTGCTTTTGAGAAAAGAGCACTCTTCTACTCTACTGTGTTTCATATAGGGCCAGAAGAGTGAGGATGCTCAGAACAAAAGAAGTGTACTTCTAACACACACGGCCCATATCTAGTTCAACTTTGTTTAGGAAACGGACAAGAACTGTAGATCCTCTTCAGTCCAATACACTGTACATCCTGGGAACAGACGCGAGTCCTATTTGCCCTGTGTATGGCAATGGGAGCACAAAAGTGACTCTTCTTACTAGAAAACAACTCTTGCTTGTAGGACCAGAAACTGCATGTGATTCAACTACATTTAGGACTGGGAAACAAACGCTAGCTCGCCTTACAAGAAACACACTCTGCTTTTGAGAAAAGAGCACTCTTCTACTCTACTGTGTTTCCTATAGGGCCAAAACAGTGAGCTTGCTCAGAACAAAAGAACTGTGCTTCCTACACACACGGGCCATATCTAGTTCAACTCTGCTTAGGAAACTGAAAAGAACAGTAGCTCCTCTTCAGTCCAATACACTGTACAAGCTGGGAACAGACACAAGTGCTATTTGCCCTGTGTATGACAAAGGGAGCGCAATAGTGACTCTGCTTAACAGAAAACAACACTTGCTTCTAAGATCAGAAACTGCATGTGGTTCAATTCCATTTAGCACTGGGAAACAAACGCTAGCTCGCCTTACAAGAAACACACTCTGCTTTTGAGAAAAGAGCACTCTTCTACTCTACTGTGTTTCCTATGGGGTCTGAAGAGTGAGCTTGCTGAGAACAAAAGAACTGTGCTTCCTACACACGGGCCATATCTCATTCAACTCTGCTTAGGAAACTAACAAGAACAGTAGCTCTTCTTCTGTCCAAAACACTGTACTTGCAAAGAACAGTAGCGAGTGTTGTTTGTACTGTGTATGGCAATAGGAGCACAATATTGACTCTTCTTACCAGAAAACAACTCTTGCTCATAGGACAAGAAACTGCATCTAATTCAACTCCATTTAGGACTGGGAAACAAATGCTAGCTCACCTTACAAGAAACACACTCTGCTTTTGAGAAATGAGCACTCTTCTACTCTTCTGTGTTTCCTATAGGACAAAAACAGTGAGCTTGCTCAGAACAAAAGAACTGTGCTTCCTACACACACGGGCCATATCTCATTCAACTCTGCTTAAAAAACTGACAAGAACAGTAGCTCCTCTTCAGTCCAATACACTGTACTTGCTGGGAACAGACGTGAGTGCAATTTGCACTGTTTATGGCAAAGGGAGCACAATAGTGACTTTCCTTACCAGAAAACATCCCTTGCTCGTAGGACCAGAAACTGCATGTGATTCAACTCCATTTTGGACTGGGAAACAAACGCTAGCTCGCCTTACAAGAAACACACTCTGCTTTTGAGAAAAGAGCACTCTTCTACTCTACTGTGTTTCTATAGGCCAGAAGAGTGAGCTAGCTCAGAACAAAAGAACTGTGCTTCCTACACACACGGGCCATATGTAGTTCAACTCTGCTTAGGAAACTGACAAGAACAGTAGATCATCTTCAGTCCAATACACTGTACATGCTGGGAACAGACGCCAGTGCTATTTGCCCTGTGTATGACAATGGGAGGGCAATAGTGACTCTTCTTACCAGAAAACAACTCTTGCTCGTATGATCAGAAACTACATGTGATTCAACTCCATTTAGGACTGCGAAACAAACACTAGCTCGCCTTACAAGAAACACACTCTGCTTTTGAGAAAAGAGCACTCTTCTATTCTACTGTGTTTCCTATGGGGTCCGAACAGTGAGCTTGCTCAGAACAAAGAACTGTGCTTCCTACACACACGGGCCATATCTAGTTCAACTCTGCTTAGGAAACTGACAAGAGCAGTAGCTCCTCTTCAGTCCAATACACTGTACTTGCTGGGAACAGACGTGAGTGCTATTTGCCCTGTGTATGGCAAGGGGATCACAATAGTGACTTTCCTTTCCAGAAAAAAACTCTTGCTCGTAGGACAAGAAACTGCATGTGATTCAACTCCATTTAGGACTGGGAAACAAACGCAAGCTCGTCTTACAAGAAACACAATCTGCTTTTGAGAAAAGAGCACTCTTCTACTCTACTGTGTTTCTATAGGCCAGAAGAGTGAGCTAGCTCAGAACAAAAGAACTGTGCTTCCTACACACACGGGCCATATCTAGTTCAGCTCTGCTTAGGAAACTGACAAGAACAGTAGATCCTCTTCAGTCCAATACACTTTACATGCTGGGAACAGACCCAGTGCTATTTGCCCTGTGTATGTCAATGGGAGCGCAATAGTGACTCTTCTTACCATAAAACAACTCTTGCTCATAGGACCAGAAACTGCATGTGATTGAACTCCATTTAGGACTGGGAAACAAACGCTAGCTCGCCTTACAAGAAACACATTCTGCTTTTGAGAAAAGAGCACTCTTCTACTCTACTGTGTTTCATATAGGGCCAGAAGAGTGAGGATGCTCAGAACAAAAGAAGTGTACTTCTAACACACACGGCCCATATCTAGTTCAACTTTGTTTAGGAAACGGACAAGAACTGTAGATCCTCTTCAGTCCAATACACTGTACATCCTGGGAACAGACGCGAGTCCTATTTGCCCTGTGTATGGCAATGGGAGCACAAAAGTGACTCTTCTTACTAGAAAACAACTCTTGCTTGTAGGACCAGAAACTGCATGTGATTCAACTACATTTAGGACTGGGAAACAAACGCTAGCTCGCCTTACAAGAAACACACTCTGCTTTTGAGAAAAGAGCACTCTTCTACTCTACTGTGTTTCCTATAGGGCCAAAACAGTGAGCTTGCTCAGAACAAAAGAACTGTGCTTCCTACACACACGGGCCATATCTAGTTCAACTCTGCTTAGGAAACTGAAAAGAACAGTAGCTCCTCTTCAGTCCAATACACTGTACAAGCTGGGAACAGACACAAGTGCTATTTGCCCTGTGTATGACAAAGGGAGCGCAATAGTGACTCTGCTTAACAGAAAACAACACTTGCTCCTAAGATCAGAAACTGCATGTGGTTCAATTCCATTTAGCACTGGGAAACAAACACTAGCTCGCCTTACAAGAAACACACTCTGCTTTTGAGAAAAGAGCACTCTTCTACTCTACTGTGTTTCCTATGGGGTCCGAACAGTGAGCTTGCTCAGAACAAAAGAACTGTGCTTCCTACACACACGGGCCATATCTAGTTCAACTCTGCTTAGGAAACTGACAAGAACAGTAGCTCCTCTTCAGTTCAATACACTGTACTTGCAAAGAACAGTAGCGAGTGTTGTTTACACTGTGTATGGAAATAGGAGCGCAATAGTGGCTCTTCTTACCAGAAAAAAACTCTTGCTCATAGGACAAGAAACTGCATGTAATTCAACTCCATTTAGGACTGGTAAACAAACGCTACCTCACCTTACAAGAACACACTCTGCTTTTGAGAAAAGAGCACTCTTCTACTCTTCTGTGTTTCCTATAGGACCAAAACAGTGAGCTTGCTCAGAACAAAAGAACTGTGCTTCCTACACACACGGGCCATATCTCGTTCAACTCTGCTTAGGAAACTGACAAGAACAGTAGCTCCTCTTCAGTCCAATACACTGTACTTGCTGGGAGCAGACGCGAGTGCTATTTGTGCTGTGTATGGCAAAGGGAGCAAAATAGTGACTCTTCTTACCAGAAAACAACTCTTGCTCGTAGGACCAGAAACTGCATGGGATTTTACTCCGTTTCTGACTGGGAAATAAACACTAGCTAGCCTTAAAAGAAACACACTCTGCTTCTGAGAAAAGAGCACTCTTCTACTCTTCTGTGTTTCCTATAGGGCCAGAACAGTGAGCTTGCTCAGGACAAAATAACTGTGCTTCCTACACACACGGGCCATATCTAGTTCAACTCTGCTTAGGAAACTGACAAGAACAGTAGCTCCTCTTCAGTCCAATACATTGTACTTGCTGGGAACACACGCAGGTGCTATTTGCACAGTTTATGGCAAAGGGAGCACAATAGTGACTTTTCTTACCAGAAAACATCCCTTTCTCGTAGGACCAGAAATTGCATGTGATTCAACTCCATGTAGGACTGGGAAACAAACGCTAGCTCGCTTTACAAGAAACACACTCTGCTTTTGAGAAAAGAGCACTCTTCTACTCTACTGTGTTTCCTATAGGGCCAAAACAGTGAGTTTCCTCACAACAAAAGAACTGTGCTTCCTACACACACGGGCTATTACTAGTTCAACTCTGCTTAGGAAACTGACAAGAACAGTAGATCCTCTTCCGTCCAATACACTGTACATGCTGGGAACAGACGCCAGTGCTATTTGCCCTGTGTATGACAATGGGAGGGCAATAGTGACTCTTCTTACCAGAAAACAATTCTTGCTACTAGGATCAAAACTGCATGTGATTCAACTCCATTTATCACTGGGAAACAAACGCTAGCTCGCCTTACAAGAAACACATTCTGCTTTTGAGTAAAGAGCACTCTTCTACTCTACTGTGTTTCCTATGGGGTCTGAAGAGTGAGCTTGCTCAGAACAAAAGAACTGTGCTTCCTACACACATGGGCCATATCTAGTTCAACTCTGCTTAGGAAACTGACAAGAACAGTAGCTCCTCTTCTGTCCAATACACTGTACTTGCAAAGAACAGTAGCGAGTATTGTTTGTACTGTGTATGGCAATAGGAGCACAATAGTGACTCTTCTTACCAGAAAACAACTCTTGCTCATAGGACAAGAAACTGCATCTAATTCAACTCCATTTAGGACTGGGAAACAAACGCTAGCTCACCTTACAAGAAATACACTCTGCTTTTGAGAAATGAGCACTCTTCTACTCTTCTGTGTTTCCTATAGGACCAAAACAGTGAGCTTGCTCAGAACAAAAGAACTGTGCTTCCTACACACACGGGCCATATCTAGTTCAACTCTGCTTAGGAAACTGAAAAGAACAGTAGCTCCTCTTCAGTGCAATACACTGTACAAGCTGGGAACAGACACTAGTGCTATTTTCCCTGTGTATGACAATGGGAGCGCAATAGTGACTCTTCTTAACAGAAAACAACTCTTGCTCCTAAGATCAGACACTGCATGTGATTCAATTCCATTTAGGACTGGGAAACAAACGCTAGCTCGCCTTACAAGAAACACACCCTGCTTTTGAGAAAAGAGCACTCTTCTACTCTACTGTGTTTCCTATGGGGTCCGAACAGTGAGCTTGCTCAGAACAAAAGAACTGTGCTTCCTACACACACGGGCCATATCTAGTTCAACTCTGCTTAGGAAACTGACAAGAACAGTAGCTCCTCTTCAGTCCAATACACTGTACTTGCAAAGAACAGTAGCGAGTGTTGTTTGCACTGTGTATGGCAATAGGAGCGCAATAGTGGCTTTTCTTACCAGAAAATTACTCTTGCTCATAGGACAAGAAACTGCATGGGATTCAACTCCATTTAGGACTGGTAAACAAATGCTAGCTCACCTTACAAGAACACACTCTGCTTTTGAGAAAAGAGCACTCTTCTACTCTTCTGTGTTTCCTATAGGACCAAAACAGTGAGCTTGCTCAGAACAAAAGAACAGTGCTTCCTACACACGGGCCATATCTAGTTCAACTCTGCTTAGGAAACTGACAAGAACAGTAGCTCCTCTTCAGTCCAATACACTGTACTTGCTGGGAACAGACGCGAGTGCTATTTGCACTGTGTATGGCAAAAGGAGCACAATAGTGACTTTCCTTACCAGAAAACATCCCTTGCTCGTAGGACCAAAAACTGCGTGTGATTCAACTCCATTTAGGCCTGGGAAACAAACGCTAGCTCACCTTACAAGAAACACACTCTGCTCTTGAGAAAAGAGCAATCTTCTACTCTACTGTGTTTCCTATAGGGACAGAACAGTGAGCTTGCTCAAAACAAAAGAATTGTGCTTCCTGCACACACGGGCTATATCTAGTTCAACTCTGCTTAGGAAACTGACAAGAACAGGAGCTCCACTTCAGTCCAATACACTGTACTTGCTGGGAGCAGACGCGAGTGCTATTTGTGCTGTGTATGGCAAATGGAGCGAAATAGTGACTCTTCTTACCAGAAAACAACTCTTGCTCGTAGGACCAGAAACTGCATGGGATTCAACTTCGTTTCTGACTGGGAAATAAACACTAGCTAGCCTTACAAGGAACACACTCTGTTTTTGAGAAAAGGGCACTCTTCTACTCTTCTGTGTTTCCTATAGGACCAAAACAGTGAGCTTGCTCAGAACAAAAGAACTGTGTTCCCTACACACACGGGCCATATCTAGTTCAACTCTGCTTAGGAAACTGACAAGAATAGTAGCTCCTCTTCAGTCCAATACACTGTACTTGCTGGGAACAGACACGAGTGCTCTTTGCCCTGTGTATAGCAAAGGGAGCACAATAGTGACTCTTCTTACCAGAAAACAACTCCTGCTCATAGGTCCAGAAACTGCATGTGATTCAACTCCATGTAGGACAGGGAAACAAAAGCTACCTCGCCTTACAAGAAACACACTCTGCTTTTGAGAAAAGAGCACTCTTCTACTCTACTGTGTATCCTATAGGGCCAAAACAGTGAGCTTCCTCAAAACAAAAGAACTGTGCTTCCTACACACACGGGCCATATCTAGTTCAACTCTGCTTAGGAACTGACAAGAACAGTAGCTCCTCTTCAGTCCAATACACTGTACTTGCAAAGAACAGTAGCGAGTGTTGTTTGCACTGTGTATGGCAATAGGAGCGCAATAGTGGCTCTTCTAACCAGAAAATAACTCTTGCTCATAGGACAAGAAACTGCATGTAATTCAACTCCATTTAGGACTGGTAAACAAACGCTAGCTCAACTTACAAGAACACACTTTGCTTTTGAGAAAAGAGCACTCTTCTACTCTTCTGTGTTTCCTATAGGACCAAAACAGTGAGCTTGCTCAGAACAAAAGAACTGTGCTTCCTGCACACACGGGCCATATCTCGTTCAACTATGATTAGGAAACTGACAAGAACAGTAGCTCCTCTTCAGTCCAATACACTGTACTTGCTGGGAACAGACGCGAGTGCTATTTACCCTGTGTATGGCAAAGGGAGCACAAAAGTGACTCTTCTTACCAGAAAACAACTCTTGCTCGTAGGACCAGAAACTGCATGTGATTCAACTCCATTTATGACTTGGAAAAAAAGCTAGCTCGCCTTACAAGAAACACACCCTGCTTTTGAGAAAAGAGCACTCTTCTACTCTTCTGTTTCCTATAGGGCCAAAACAGTGAGCTTGCTCAGAACAAAAGAAATGGGCTTCCTACACACACGGGCTATATCTAGTTCAACTCTGCTTAGGAAACTGACAAGAATAGTAGATCCTCTTCAGTCCAATACACTGTACATGCTGGGAACAGACGCCAGTGCTATTTGCCCTGTGTATGACAATGGGAGGGCAATAGTGACTCTTCTTACCAGAAAACAATTCTTGCTCCTAGGATCAGAAACTGCATGTGATTCAACTCCATTTAGGACTGGGAAATAAACGCTAGCTTGCCTTACAAGAAACAGACTCTGCTTTTGAGAAAAGAGTACTCTTCTACTCTACTGTGTTTCCTATGGGGTCTGAACAGTGAGCTTGCTCAGAACAAAAGAACTGTGCTTCGTACAAACACGGGCCATATCTAGTTCAACTCTGCTTAGGAAACTGACAAGAACAGTAGCTCTTCTTCTGTCCAATACACTGTACTTGCAAAGAACTGTAGCTCGGGTTGTTTGCACTGTGTATGGCAATAGGATTGCAATAGTGACTCTTTTTACCAGAAAACAACTCTTGCTCATAGGACCAGAAACTGCATGTAATTCAACTCCATTTAGGACTGGGAAACAAACGCTAGCTCACCTTACAAGAAACACACTTTGCTTTTGAGAAAAGAGCACTCTTTTTCTCTTCTGTGTTTCCTATAGGACCAGAACAGTGAGCTTGCTCAGAACAAAAGAACTGTGCTTCCTACACACACGGGCCATATCTAGTTCAACTCTGCTTAGGAAACTGAAAAGAACAGTAGATCCTCTTCAGTCCAATACACTGTTCTTGCTGGGAACAGACGCGAGTGCTATTTGCACTGTTTATGGCAAAGGGAGCACAATAGTGACTTTCCTTACCAGAAAACATCCCTTGCTTGTAGGACCAAAAACTGCATGTGATTCAACTCCATTTAGGACTCGGAAACAAACGCTAGCTCGCCTTACAAGAAACACACTCTGCTTTTGAGAAAAGAGCACTCTTCTACTCTACTGTGTTTCCTATGGGGTCAGAAAGGTGAGCTTGCTCAGAACCAAAGAACTGTGCTTCCTACACACACGGGACACATCTAGTTCAACTCTTCTTAGGAAACTGACAAGAAGAGTAGCTCCACTTCTGTCCAATACACTGTACTTGCAAAGAACAGTAGCGAGTGTTGTTTGCACTGTGTATGGCAATAGGAGCGCAATAGTGACTCTTATTACCAGAAAACAACTCTTGCTCAAAGGACAAGAAACTCCATGTAATTCAACTCCATTTAGGACTGGGAAACAAATGCTAGCTCACCTTACAAGAAACACACTCTGCTTTTGAGAAAAGATCACTCTTCTACTCTTCTGTGTTTCCTACAGGACCAGAACAGTGAGCTTGCTCAGAACAAAAGAACTGTGCTTCACACACACGGGCCATATCTAGTTCAACTCTCCTTAGGAAACTGACAAGAACAGTAGCTCCTCTTCTGTCGAATACACTGTACTTGCTGGGAACAGATGTGAGTGCTATTTGCACTGTTTATTGCAAAGGGAGCACAATAGTTACCTTCCTTACCAGAAAACTTCCCTTGCTCGTAGGACCAGAAACTGCATGTGATTCAACTCCATTTTGGACTGGGAAACAAACGCTAGCTCGCCTTACAAGAAACACTCTGCTTTTGAGAAAAGAGCACTCTTCTATTCTACTGTGTTTCCTATGGGGTCCGAACAGTGACCTTGCTCAGAACAAAAGAAATGTGCTTCCTACACACACGGGCCATATCTAGTTCAACTCTGCTTAGGAAACTGACAAGAACAGTATATCATCTTCAGTCCAATACACTGTACATGCTGGGAACAGACGCCAGTGCTTTTTGCCCTGTGTATGGCAATGGGAGCGAAATAGTGACTCTTCTTACTAGAAAACAACTCTTGCTTGTAGGACCAGAAACTGCATGTGATTCAACTACATTTAGGACTGGGAAACAAAAGCTAGCTCGCCTTATAAGAAACACACTCTGCTTTTGAGAAAAGAGCACTCTTCTACTCTACTGTGTTTCCTTTAGGGCCAAAACAGTGAGCTTGCTCAGAACAAAAGAACTGTGCTTCCTACACACACGGGCCATATCTAGTTCAACTCTGCTTAGGAAACTGACAATAACAGTAGATCCTCTTCAGTCCAATACACTGTACATGCTGGGAACAGACGCCAGTGCTATTTGCCCTCTGTATGACAATGGGAGCGCAATAGTGACTCTTCTTACCAGAAAACAACTTTTGCCATTAGGATCAGAAACTGCATGTGATTCAACTCCATTTTGCACTGGAAAACAAACGCTACATCGCCTTACAAGAAACACACTCTGCTTTTTAGAAAAGAGCACTGTTCTACTATACTGTGTTTCCTATGGGGTCCGAACAGTGAGCTTGCTCAGAACAAAAGAACTGTGCTTCCTACACACACGGGCCATATCTAGTTCAACTCTGCTTAGGAAACTGACAAAAACAGTAGCTCCTCTTCTGTCCAATACACTGTACTTGCAAAGAACAGTAGCGAGTGTTGTTTGCACTGTGTATGGCAATAGGAGCGCAATAGTGACTCTTCTTACGAGAAAACAACGCTTGCTCATAGGACAAGAAACTGCATGTAATTCAACTCCATTTAGGACTGGGAAAAAAATGCTAGCTCACCTTACAAGAAACACACTCTGCTTTTGAGAAAAGAGCACTATTCTACTCTTTTGTGTTTCCAAAAGACCAGAACAGTGACCTTGCTCAGAACAAAAGAACTGTGCTTCCTACCCACGGGCCATATCTCGTTCAACTCTGCTTAGGAAACTGACAAGAACAGTAGCTCCTCTTCAGTCCAATACACTGTACTAGCTGGGAACAGACACGAGTGCTATTTGCACTGTTTATGGCAAAAGGAGCACAATAGTGACTTTCCTTACCAGAAAACATCCCTTGTTCGTAGGACCAGAAACTGCATGTGATTCAACTCCATTTCGGACTGGGAAACAAACGCTAGCTCAACCTTACAAGAAACACACTCTGCTTTAGAGAAAAGAGCACTCTTCTACTCTACTGTGTTTCCTACAGGGCCAGAAAAGTGAGCTTGCTCAGAACAAAAGAACTGTGCTTTCTACACACACGGGCTATATCTAGTTCAACTCTGCTTAGGAAACTGACAAGAACAGTAGCTCCTCTTCAGTCCAATACACTGTACTTGCTGGGAGCAGACGCGAGTGCTATTTGCCCTGTGTATTGCAATGGGAGCGAAATAGTGACTCTTCTTACCAGAAAACAACTCTTGCTCCTAGGACCAGAAACTGCATGGTATTCAACTCCGTTTCTGACTGGGAAACAAACACTAGCTAGCCTTACAAGAAACACACTCTGCTTTTGAGAAAAGAGCACTCTTCTATTCTACTGTGTTTACTATGGTGTCCGAAAATTGAGGTTGCTCAGAACAAAAGAACTGTGCTTCACACACACGGGCCATATCTAGTTTAACTCTCCTTAGGAAACTGACAAGAACAGTAGCTCCTCTTCTGTCGAATACACTGTACTTGCTGGGAACATAAGCAAGTGCTATTTGCACTGTGTATGGCAAAGGGAGCACAATAGTGACTTTCCTTACCAGAAAACAACCCTTGCTCACAGGACCAAAAACTGCATGTGATTTAACTCCATTTAGTCCTGGGAAACAAACACTAGCTAGCCTTACAAAAACACACTCTGCTTTTGAGAAAAGAGCACTCTTCTACTCTACTGTGTTTACTATTTGGTCCGATAATTGAGCTTGCTCAGAACAAAAGAACTGTGCTTCCTACACACACGGGCCATAGCTAGTTCAACTCTGCTTAGGAAACTGACAAGAACAGTAGCTCGTCTTCTGTCCAATACACTGTACTTGCTGGGAACAGATGCGAGTGCTATTTGCACTGTGTATGGCAATGGTAGCACAATAGTGACTCTTCTTACCAGAAAACAACTCTTGCTCGTAAGACCAGAAACTGCATGTAATTCAACTCCATTTAGGACTGGGAAATAAACACTACCTCGCCTTACAAGAAACACACTCTGCTTCTGAGAAAAGAGCACTCTTCTACTCTTTGTGTTTCCTATAAAGCCAGAACAGTGAGCTTGCTTAGAACAAAAGAACTGTGCTTCCTACAACGGGCCATATCTAGTTCAACTGTGCTTAGGAAACTGACAAGAACAGTAGCTCCTCTTCTGTCCAATACAGTGTACTTGCAAAGAACAGTAGCAAGAGTTGTTAGCACTGTGTATGGCAATAGGAGTGCAATATTGTCTCTTCTTAGCAGAAAACAACTCTTGCTCATAGGACAAGAAACTGCATGTAATTCAACTCCATTTAGGACTGGGAACCAAATGCTAGCTCACCTTACAAGAAACACACTCTGCTTTTGAGAAAAGAGCACTCTTCTACTCTTCTGTGTTTCCTACAGGACCAGAACAGTGAGCTTGCTCAGAACAAAAGAAACGTGCTTCCTAAACACACGGGCCATATCTCGTTCAACTCTGCTTAGGAAACTGACAAGAACAGTAGCTCCTCTTCAGTCCAATACACGGTACTTGCTGGGAACAGACGCGAGTGCTATTTGCACTGTTTATGGCAAAGGGAGCACAATAGTGACTTTCCTTACCAGAAAACATCCCTTGCTTGTAGGACCAAAAACTGCATGTGATTCAACTCCATTTAGGACTGGGAAACAAACCCTAGCTCTCCTTACAAGAAAAAAACTCTGCTTTTGAGAAAAGAACACTCTTCTACTCTACTGTGTTTCCTATAGGGCCAGAACAGTGAGCTTGCTCAGAACAAAAGAACTGTGCTTCCTACACACAAGAGCTATATCTAGTTCAACTCTGCTTAGGAAACTGACAAGAACAGTAGCTCCTATTCAGTCAAATACACTGTACTTGCTGGGAGAAGACGCGAGTGCTATTTGCACTGTGTATGGCAATGGGAGCGAAATAGTGACTCTTCTTACCAGAAAACAACTCTTGCTCCTAGGAAAAGAAACAGCATGGGATTCAACTCCATTTCTGACTGGGAAAAAAACACTAGCTAGCCAACAAGAAACACACTCTTCTTTTGAGAAAAGAGCACTCTTCTACTCTACAGTTTTTACTAGGTTGTCCGAAAATTGAGCTTGCTCAGAACAAAAGAACTGTGCTTCACACACACGGGCCATATCTAGTTCAACTCTGCTTAGGAAACTGACAAGAACAATAGCTCCTCTTCTGTCCAATACACTGTACTTGCTGGGAACAGACGCTAGCGCTATTTGCACTGAGTATGGTAATGGTAGTACAATAGTGACTCTTTTTACAAGAAAACAACTCTTGCTCGTAGGACCAGAAACTGCATGTGATTCAACTCCATTTAGGACTGGGAAACAAACACTAGCTCGCCTTACAAGAACCAAACTTTGCTTCTGAGAAAAGAGCACTCTTCTACTCTTCTGTGTTTCCTATAGGGCAAGAACAGTGAGCTTGCTCAGAACAAAAGAACTGTGCTTCCTACACACACGGCCATATCTAGTTCAACTCTGCTTAGGAAACTGACAAGAACAGTAGCTCCTCTTCAGTCCAATACACTGTATTTGCTGGGAACAGACGTGAGTGCTATTTGCACTGTTTATGGCAAAGGGAGAACAATAGTGACTTTCCTTTCCAGAAAACATCCCTTGCTCGTAGGACCAGAAACTGCATGTGATTCAACTCCATTTTGGACTGAGAAACAAACACTAGCTCGCCTTACAAGAAACACACTCTGCTTTTGAGAAAAGAGCACTCTTCTACTCTACAGTGTTTCCTATGGGGTCTGAACAGTGAGCTTGCTCAGAACAAAAGAACTGTGCTTCCTACATACAAGGGCCATATCTAGTTCAACTCTACCTAGGAAACTGACAAGAACAGTAGCTCCTCTTCAGTCCAATACACTGTACTTAATGGGAACAGACGCGAGTGCTATTTGCACTGTGTATGGCAATTGGAGCACAATAGTGAATTTCCTTACCAGAAAACAACTCTTGCTCGTAGGACCTGAAACTGCATGTGATTCAACTCCATTTAGGACTGCGAAACAAACGCTAGCTCGCCTTACAAGAAACACACTCTGCTTATGATAAAAGAGCACTCTTCTACTCTTCTGTGTTTCCTTTAAGTTCCAAACATTGAGCTTGCTCAGAACAAAAGAACTGTGCTTCCTACACACACGGGCTATATCTAGTTCAACTCTGCTTAGGAAACTGACAAGAACAGTAGCTCCTCTTCAGTCCAATACACTGTACTTGCTGGGAACAGACGCCAGTGCTATTTGCCCTGTGTATGACAATGGGAGCTCAATAGTGACTCTTCTTACCAGAAAACAACTCTTGCTCCTAGGACCAGAAACTGCATGTGATTCAACTCCATTTAGGGCTGCAAAACAAACGCTAGCTCGCCTTACAAGAAACACACTCTACTTTTGAGAAAAGAGCACTCTTCTACTCTACAGTGTTTCCTATGTGGTCTGAACAGTGAGCTTGCTCAGAACAAAAGAACTCTGATTCCTACCCACACGGGCCATATCTGTTCAACTCTATTTAGGAAACTGACAAGAACAGTAGCTCCACTTTAGTCCAATACACTGTACTTGATGGGAAAAGACGACAGCATATTTGTAATGTGTTTGTCAATGGGAGTGGAATAGTGACTCTTCTTATCAGAAAACAACTCTTGCTCGTAGGACCAGAAACTGCATGTGATTCAACTCAATTTAGAACTGGGAAACAAACACTAGGTCGCCTTACAAGAAAAACACTCTGCTTTTGAAAAAACATCACTCTTCAACTCTACTGTTTTTCCTATAGGGCCATAACAGTGAGCTTACTCAGAACAAAAGAACTGTGCTTCCTACACACACGGCCATATCTAGTTCAATTCTGCTTAGGAAACTGACAAGAACAGTATATCCTCTTCAGTCCAATACACTGTACATGCTGGGAACAGACGCCAGTGCTATTTGTAATGTGTATGACAATGGGAGCGCAATATTGACTCTTCTTACCAGAAAACAACTCTTGCTCGTAGGACCAGATACTGCATGTGATTCAACTCCATTTAGGACTGCGAAACAAATGCTAGCTCGCCTTACAAGAAACACACTCTGCTTTTGAGAAAAGAGCACTCTTCTACTCTACTGTGTTTCCTATAGGGCCAGAATAGTGAGCTTGCTCAGAACAAAAGAACTGTGCTTCCTACACACACGGGCAATATCTAGGTCAATTCTGCTTACGAAACTGACAAGAACAGTAGCTCCTCTTCAGTCCAATACACTGTACTTGCTGGGAACAGACGCCAGTGCTATTTGCACTGTGTATGGCAATGGGAGCACTATAGTGACTTACCTTACCAGAATACAACTCTTGCTCGTAAGTTCAAAAACTGCATGTGATTCAACTCCATTTAGGACTGGGAAACAAATGCTAGCTCGCCTTACAAGAAACACACTCTGCTTTTGAGAAAAGAGCACTCTTCTACTCTACTGTGTTTCCTATGGGGTCCGAACAGTGAGCTTGCTCAGAACAAAAGAACTGTGCTTCCTACACACACGGGCTATATCTAGTTCAACTCTACTTAGGAAACTGACAAGAACAGTAGCTCCTCTTCTGTCCAATACACTGTACTTGCTGGGAACAGACGCGAGTGCTATTTGCACTGTGTATGGCAAAGGTAGAAAAATAGTGACTCTTCTTACTAGAAAACAACTCTTGCTCGTAGGACCAGAAACTGCATGTGATTCAACTCCATTTAGGAATGGGAAACAAACGCTAGCTCACCTTACAAGAACCACACTCTGCTTCTAGAAAAGAGCACTCTTCTATTCTACTGTGTTTCCTATGGGGTCCGAACAGTGAGCTTGCTCAGAACAAAAGAACTGTGTTTCCTACACACACGGGCCATATATAGTTCAACTCTGGTTAGGAAACTGACAAGAGCAGTAGCTCCTCTTCAGTCCAATACACTGTACTTGCTGGGAACAGACGCGTGTGCTATTTGCACTGTGTATGGCAAAGGGAGCACAATAGTGACTCTTCTTACTAGAAAACAACTCTTGCTCGTAGGACCAGAAACTGCATGTGATTCAACTCCATTTAGGACTGGGAAACAAACGCAAGCTTGCCTTACAAGAAACACTCTGCTTTTGAGAAAAGAGCACTCTTCTACTCTACTGTGTTTCCTATAGGCCAACAGAGTGAGCTTGCTCAGAACAAAAGAACTGTGCTTCCTACACACAAGAACCATATCTAGTTCAAATCTGCTTAGGAAACTGACAAGAACAGTAGCTCCTCTTCAGTCCAATACACTGTACTTGCTGGGAGCAGACGGGAGTGCTATTTGCACTGTGTATGGCAAAGGGAGCGCAATAGTGACTCTTCTTACCAGAAAACAACTCTTGCTCGTAGGACCAGAAACTGCATGCGATTCAACTCCGTTTCTGACTGGGTAACAAACACTAGCTAGCCTTACAAGAAACACACTCTGCTTTTGAGAAAAGAGCACTCTTCTACTCTACTGTGTTTACTACGGGGTCCGAAAATTGAGCTTGCTCAGAACAAAAGATCTGTGATTCACACACACGGGCCATATCTAGTTCAACTCTGCTTAGGAAACTTACAAGAACAGTAGCTCCTCTTCTGTCCAATACACTGTACTTGCTGGGAACAGAGCGAGTGCTATTTGCACTGTGTATGGCAATGGTAGCACAATAGTGACTCCTCTTACCAGAAAACAACTCTTGCTTGTAGGAACAGAAACTGCATGTGATTCAACTCCATTTAGGACTGGGAAACCAACGCTAGCTCACCTTTCAAGAAGCACACTCTGCTTCTGAGAAAAGACCACTCTTCTACTCTTCTGTGTTTCCTGTAGAGCCAGAACAGTGAGCTTGCTCAGAACAAAAGAACTGTGCTTCCTACACACACGAGCCATATCTAGTTCAACACTTCTTAGGAAACTGACAAGAACAGTAACTCCTCTTCAGTACAATACACTGTACTTGCTGGGAACAGACGTGAGTGCTATTTGCACTGTTTATCGCAAAGGGAGCACAATAGTGACTTTCCTTACCATAATACAATTCTTGCTCACAGGACCAGATACTGCATGTGATTGAACTCCATTTAGGACTGGGAAACAAACGCTAGCTCGCCTTAGAAAAAACACATTCTGCTTTTGAGAAAAGAGCACTCTTCTACTGTACTGTGTTTCCTACAGGGCCAAAAGAGTGAGCTTGCTAAGAACAAAAGAAGTGTACTTCCTACACACACGGGCCATATCTAGTTCAACTTTGCTTAGGAAACTGACAAGAACAGTAGATCCTCTTCAGTCCAATACACTGTACATCCTGGGAACAGATGCGAGTCCTATTTGCCCTGTGTATGGCAATGGGAACACAATAGTGACTCTTCTTACTAGAAAACAACTCTTGCTTGTAGGACCAGAAACTGCATGTGATTCAACTCCATTTAGGACTGGGAAACAAAAGCTAGCTCGCCTTACAAGAAACACATTCTGCTTTTGAGAAAGGAGCACTCTTCTACTCTACTGTGTTTCCTATAGGGCCAAAACAGTGAGCTTGCTCAGAACAAAAGAACTGTGCTTCCTACACACACCCGCCATATCTAGTTCAACTCTGTTTAGGAAACTGACAAGAACAGTAGATCCTCTTCAGTACAATACACTGTACATGCTGGGAACAGACGCCAGTGCTATTTGCCCTGTGTATGACAATGGGAGCGCAATAGTGACTCTTCTTACCAGAAAACAACTCTTGTTCCTAGGATCAAAACTGCATGTGATTCAACTCCATTTAGGACTGGGAAACAAATGCTAGCTTGCCTTACAGGAAACACACTCTGCTTTTGAGAAAAGAGCACTCTTCTACTCTACTGCGTTTCCTATGAGGTCCGAACAGTGAGCTTGCTCAGAACAAAAGAACTGTGCTTCCTACACACACGGGCCATATCTAGTTCAACTCTGCTTAGGAAACTGACAAGAACAGTAACTCGTCTTCTGTCCAATACACTGTACTTGCAAAGAACAGTAGCAAGTGTTGTTTGCACTGTGTATGGCAATAGGAGCGCAATAGTGACTCTTCTTACCAGAAAACAACTCTTGCTCATAGGACAAGAAACTGCATGTAATTCAACTCCATTTAGGACTGGGAAACAAACGCTAGCTCACCTTACAAGAAACACTCTCTGCTTTTGAGAAAAGAGCACTCTTCTACTCTACTGTGTTTCCTATAGGGCTAGAACAGTGAGTTTGCTCAGAACAAAAGAACTGTGCTTCCTACACACGGGCCATATCTTGTTCAACTCTGCTTAGGAAACTGACAAGAACAGTAGATCCTCTTCAGTCCAATACACTGTACATGCTGGGAACAGACGCCAGTGCTATTTGCCCTGTGTATGACAATGGGAGCGCAATAGTGACTCTTCTTACCAGAAAACAACTCTTGCTTCTAGGATCAGAAACTGTAAGTGATTCAACTCCATTTAGGACTGGGAAACAAACGCTAGCTCGCCTTACAAGAAACACACTCTGCTTTTGAGAAAAGAGCACTCTTCTACTCTACTGTGTTTCCTATGGGGTCCGAACAGTGAGCTTGCTCAGAACAAAAGAACTGTGCTTCCTACACACACGGGCTATATCTAGTTCAACTCTACTTAGGAAACTGACAAGAACAGTAGCTCCTCTTCTGTCCAATACACTGTACTTGCTGGGAACAGACGCGAGTGCTATTTGCACTGTGTATGGCAACGGTAGAAAAATAGTGACTCTTCTTACTAGAAAACAACTCTTGCTCGTAGGACCAGAAACTGCATGTGATTCAACTCCATTTAGGAATGGGAAACAAACGCTAGCTCACCTTACAAGAACCACACTCTGCTTCTAGAAAAGAGCACTCTTCTACTCTTCTGTGTTTCCTATAGGGCCAGAACAGTGAGCTAGCTCAGAACAAAAGAACTGTGCTTCCTACACACACAAGCCATATCGAGTTCAACTCTGCTTAGGAAACTGACAAGAACAGTAGCTCCTTTTCAGTCCAATACACTGTACTTGCTGGGAACAGACGTGAGTGCTATTTGCACTGTTTATCGCAAAGGGAGCACAATAGTGACTTTCCTTACCAGAATACATCCCTTGCTCGTAGGACCAGAAACTGCATGTGATTCAACTCCATTTTGGACTGAGAAACAAACACTAGCTCGCCTTACAAGAAACACACTCTGCTTTTGAGAAAAGAGCACTCTTCTACTCTACAGTGTTTCCTATGGGGTCTGAACAGTGAGCTTGCTCAGAACAAAAGAACTGTGCTTCCTACACACAAGGGCCATATCTAGTTCAACTCTACCTAGGAAACTGACAAGAACAGTAGCTCCTCTTCAGTCCAATACACTGTACTTAATGGGAACAGACGCGAGTGCTATTTGCACTGTGTATGGCAATTGGAGCACAATAGTGAATTTCCTTACCAGAAAACAACTCTTGCTCGTAGGACCAGAAACTGCATGTGATTCAACTCCATTTAGGACTGCGAAACAAACGCTAGCTCGCCTTACAAGAAACACACTCTGCTTATGATAAAAGAGCACTCTTCTACTCTTCTGTGTTTCCTTTAAGTTCCAAACAGTGAGCTTGCTCAGAACAAAAGAACTGTGCTTCCTACACACACGGGCTATATCTAGTTCAACTCTGCTTAGGAAACTGACAAGAACAGTAGCTCCTCTTCAGTCCAATACACTGTACTTGCTGGGAACAGACGCCAGTGCTATTTGCCCTGTGTATGACAATGGGAGCTCAATAGTGACTCTTCTTACCAGAAAACAACTCTTGCTCCTAGGACCAGAAACTGCATGTGATTCAACTCCATTTAGGGCTGCAAAACAAACGCTAGCTCGCCTTACAAGAAACACACTCTACTTTTGAGAAAAGAGCACTCTTCTACTCTACAGTGTTTCCTATGTGGTCTGAACAGTGAGCTTGCTCAGAACAAAAGAACTCTGATTCCTACCCACACGGGCCATATCTGTTCAACTCTATTTAGGAAACTGACAAGAACAGTAGCTCCACTTTAGTCCAATACACTGTACTGGATGGGAAAAGACGACAGCATATTTGTAATGTGTTTGTCAATGGGAGTGGAATAGTGACTCTTCTTATCAGAAAACAACTCTTGCTCGTAGGACCAGAAACTGCATGTGATTCAACTCAATTTAGAACTGGGAAACAAACACTAGGTCGCCTTACAAGAAACACACTCTGCTTTTGAGAAAAGAGCACTCTTCTACTCTACTGTGTTTCCTATAGGGCCAGAATAGTGAGCTTGCTCAGAACAAAAGAACTGTGCTTCCTACACACACGGGCAATATCTAGGTCAATTCTGCTTACGAAACTGACAAGAACAGTAGCTCCTCTTCAGTCCAATACACTGTACTTGCTGGGAACAGACGCCAGTGCTATTTGCACTGTGTATGGCAATGGGAGCACTATAGTGACTTACCTTACCAGAAAACAACTCTTGCTCGTAAGTTCAAAAACTGCATGTGATTCAACTCCATTTAGGACTGGGAAACAAACGCTAGCTCACCTTACAAGAAACACACTCTGCTTTTGAGAAAAGAGCACTCTTCTACTCTACTGTGTTTCCTATGGGGTCCGAACAGTGAGCTTGCTCAGAACAAAAGAACTGTGCTTCCTACACACACGGGCTATATCTAGTTCAACTCTACTTAGGAAACTGACAAGAACAGTAGCTCCTCTTCTGTCCAATACACTGTACTTGCTGGGAACAGACGCGAGTGCTATTTGCACTGTGTATGGCAAAGGTAGAAAAATAGTGACTCTTCTTACTAGAAAACAACTCTTGCTCGTAGGACCAGAAACTGCATGTGATTCAACTCCATTTAGGAATGGGAAACAAACGCTAGCTCACCTTACAAGAACCACACTCTGCTTCTAGAAAAGAGCACTCTTCTATTCTACTGTGTTTCCTATGGGGTCCGAACAGTGAGCTTGCTCAGAACAAAAGAACTGTGTTTCCTACACACACGGGCCATATATAGTTCAACTCTGCTTAGGAAACTGACAAGAGCAGTAGCTCCTCTTCAGTCCAATACACTGTACTTGCTGGGAACAGACGCGTGTGCTATTTGCACTGTGTATGGCAAAGGGAGCACAATAGTGACTCTTCTTACTAGAAAACAACTCTTGCTCGTAGGACCAGAAACTGCATGTGATTCAACTCCATTTAGGACTGGGAAACAAACGCAAGCTTGCCTTACAAGAAACACTCTGCTTTTGAGAAAAGAGCACTCTTCTACTCTACTGTGTTTCCTATAGGCCAACAGAGTGAGCTTGCTCAGAACAAAAGAACTGTGCTTCCTACACACAAGAACCATATCTAGTTCAAATCTGCTTAGGAAACTGAAAAGAACAGTAGCTCCTCTTCAGTCCAATACACTGTACTTGCTGGGAACAGAGCGAGTGCTATTTGCACTGTGTATGGCAATGGTAGCACAATAGTGACTCCTCTTACCAGAAAACAACTCTTGCTTGTAGGAACAGAAACTGCATGTGATTCAACTCCATTTAGGACTGGGAAACCAACGCTAGCTCACCTTTCAAGAAGCACACTCTGCTTCTGAGAAAAGACCACTCTTCTACTCTTCTGTGTTTCCTGTAGGGCCAGAACAGTGAGCTTGCTCAGAACAAAAGAACTGTGCTTCCTACACACACGAGCCATATCTAGTTCAACACTTCTTAGGAAACTGACAAGAACAGTAACTCCTCTTCAGTACAATACACTGTACTTGCTGGGAACAGACGTGAGTGCTATTTGCACTGTTTATCGCAAAGGGAGCACAATAGTGACTTTCCTTACCATAATACAATTCTTGCTCACAGGACCAGATACTGCATGTGATTGAACTCCATTTAGGACTGGGAAACAAACGCTAGCTCGCCTTAGAAAAAACACATTCTGCTTTTGAGAAAAGAGCACTCTTCTACTCTACTGTGTTTCCTATAGGGCCAAAAGAGTGAGCTTGCTAAGAACAAAAGAAGTGTACTTCCTACACACACGGGCCATATCTAGTTCAACTTTGCTTAGGAAACTGACAAGAACAGTAGATCCTCTTCAGTCCAATACACTGTACATCCTGGGAACAGATGCGAGTCCTATTTGCCCTGTGTATGGCAATGGGAACACAATAGTGACTCTTCTTACTAGAAAACAACTCTTGCTTGTAGGACCAGAAACTGCATGTGATTCAACTCCATTTAGGACTGGGAAACAAAAGCTAGCTCGCCTTACAAGAAACACATTCTGCTTTTGAGAAAGGAGCACTCTTCTACTCTACTGTGTTTCCTATAGGGCCAAAACAGTGAGCTTGCTCAGAACAAAAGAACTGTGCTTCCTACACACACCCGCCATATCTAGTTCAACTCTGTTTAGGAAACTGACAAGAACAGTAGATCCTCTTCAGTACAATACACTGTACATGCTGGGAACAGACGCCAGTGCTATTTGCCCTGTGTATGACAATGGGAGCGCAATAGTGACTCTTCTTACCAGAAAACAACTCTTGTTCCTAGGATCAAAACTGCATGTGATTCAACTCCATTTAGGACTGGGAAACAAATGCTAGCTTGCCTTACAGGAAACACACTCTGCTTTTGAGAAAAGAGCACTCTTCTACTCTACTGCGTTTCCTATGAGGTCCGAACAGTGAGCTTGCTCAGAACAAAAGAACTGTGCTTCCTACACACACGGGCCATATCTAGTTCAACTCTGCTTAGGAAACTGACAAGAACAGTAACTCGTCTTCTGTCCAATACACTGTACTTGCAAAGAACAGTAGCAAGTGTTGTTTGCACTGTGTATGGCAATAGGAGCACAATAGTGACTCTTCTTACCAGAAAACAACTCTTGCTCATAGGACAAGAAACTGCATGTAATTCAACTCCATTTAGGACTGGGAAACAAACCCTAGCTCGCCTTACAAGAAACACACTCTGCTTTTGAGAAAAGAGCACTCTTCTAATCTACTGTGTTTCCTATAGAGACAGAACAGTGAGCTTGCACAGAACAAAAGAACTGTGCTTCCGACATACGGGCCATATCTAGTTCAACTCCACTTAGGAAACTGATGAGAACAGTAGCTTCTCTTCAGTCCAATACACTGTACTTGCTGGGAAGAGACGCGAGTGCTATTTGCACTGTGTATGGCAAAGGGAGCACAATAGTGTCTCTTCTTACCAGAAAACAACTCTTGCTCGTAGGACAAGAAACTGCATGTGATTCAACTCCATTTAGGACTGGGAAACAAACACTAGCTCGCCTTACCAGAAACACACTCTGCTTTTGAGAAAAGAGCACTCTTCTACTCTCCTGTCTTTCCTATAGGGCCAGAACAGTGAGCTTGCTCAGAACAAAAGCACTGTGCTTCCTACACACAGGCCATATCTAGTTCAACTCTGCTTAGGAAACTGACAAGAACAGTAGCTTCTCTTCAGTCCAATACACTGTACTTGCTGGGAACAGACGTCAGTCCTCTTTGCACTGTGTATGGTGAAGGAGCACAAAAGTGACTCTTTTTACCACAAAACAACTCTTGCTCATAGGACCAGAAACTGCATGTGATTCAAATCCTTTTCTGATTGGGAAACAAACACTAGCTCGCCTTACAAAAACACACTCTGCTTTTGAGAAAAGAGCACTCTTCTAATCTACTGTGTTTCCTATAGGGCCAGAACAGTGAGCTTGCTCAGAACAAAAGAACTGTGCTTCCGACGTATGGGTCATATCTAGTTCAACTCCACTTAGGAAACTGACAAGAACAGTAGCTTCTCTTCAGTCCAATACACTGTACTTGCTGGGATCAGACACCAGTGCTCTTTGCACTGTGTATGTCGAAAGGAGCACAAAAGTGACTCTTTTTTACCACAACACAACTCTTGCTCATAGGACCAGAAACTGCATGTGATTCAAATCCTTTTTTGGTTGGGAATCAAACACTAGCTCGCCTTACAAGAAACACACTCTGCTTTTGAGAAAAGAGCACTCTTCTAATCTACTGTGTTTCCTATAGGGCCAGAACAGTGAGATTGCTCAGAACAAAAGAACTGTGCTTCCCATGTACGGGCCATATCTAGTTCAACTCCACTTAGGAAACTGACTAGAACAGTAGCTTCTCTTCAGTCCAATACAGTGTATTTGCCTGGAACAGACGCCAGTGCTATTTGCACTGTGCATGGCAATGGTAATGCAATAGTGACTCTTCTTACCAGAAAACAACTCCTGCTCGTAGGACCAGAAACTGCATGGGATTCAACTCCATTTCTGATTGGGAAACAAATACTAGCTCGCCTTACAAGAAACACACTCTGCTTTTGATAAAAGAGCACTCTTCTAATCTACTGTGTTTCCTATAGGGCCAGAACAGTGAGCTTGCTCAGAACAAAAGAACTGTGCTTCCAACATACGGGCCAATCTAGTTCAACTCCACTTAGGAAACTCAGGAGAACAGTAGCTTCTCTTCAGTCCAATACACTGTGCTTCCTGGGAACAGACGCGAGTGCTCTTTGCACTGTGCATGGCGAATGGATCACAAAAGTGACTCTTTTTACCACAAAACAACTCTTGCTCATAGGACCAGAAACTGCATGTGATTCAAATCTATTCTGATTGGGAAACAAACACTAGCTCGCCTTACAAGAAACACTCTCTGCTTTTGAGAAAAGAGCACTCTTCTAATCTACTGTGTTTCCTATAGGGCCAGAACAGTGAGCTTGCTCAGAACAAAAGAACTGTGCTTCCGACGTATGGGCCATATCTAGTTCAACTCCACTTAGGAAACTGACCAGAACAGTAGCTTCTGTTCAGTCCAATACACTGTACTTGCTGGGATTAGACGCGAGTGCTCTTTGCACTGTGTATGGCAATGGGAGCACAATAGTGACTCTTCTTACCAGAAAACAACTCTTGCTTGTAGGACAGGAAACTGCATGTGATTCAAATCCTTTTCTGATTGGGAAACAAACACTAGCTCGCCTTACAAGAAACACACTCTGCTTTTGAGAAAAGAGCACTCTTCTAATCCACTCTGTTTCCTATAGGGCCAGAACAGTGAGCTTGCTCAAAAAAAAGAACTGTGCTTCAGACACATGGGCCATATCTAGTTCAACTCCACTTAGGAAACTGACGAGAACAGTAGCTTCTCTTCAGTCCAATACACTGTACATGCTGGGAACAGATGCGAGTGCTTTTTGCACTGTGTATGGCAATGGGAGCACAATAGTGACTTTCTTACCAAAAAAAAGTCTTTCTCGTAGGACCAGAAACTTCATGTTATTCAAATCTATTTCTGACTGGGAAACAAATACTAGCTCGCCTTACAAGAAACACACTCTGCTTTTGAGAAAAGAGCACTCTTCTAATCTACTGTGTTTCATGTAGGGCCAAAACAGTGAGCTTGCTCAGAACAAAAGAACTGTGCTTCCAACATACGGCCAATCTAGTTCAACTCCACTTATGAAACTCACGAGAACAGTAGCTTCTGTTCAGTCCAACACACTGTACTTCCTGGGAACAGACGCGAGGGCTCTTTGCACTGTGCATGGGGAATGAATCACAAAAGTGACTCTTTTTACCACAAAACAACTCTTGCTCATAGGAAAGAAACTGCATGTGATTCAAATCCTTTTCTGATTGGGAAACAAACACTAGCTCGCCTTACAAGAAACACACTCTGCTTTTGAGAAAAGAGCACTCTTCTAATCTACTGTGTTTCATATAGGGCCAGAACAGTGAGCTTGCTCAGAACAAAATAACTGTGCTTCCTACACACACGGGTCATATCTAGTTCAACTCCACTTAGGAAACTAAAGAGAACAGTAGCTTCTCTTCAGTCCAATACACTGTACTTGCTGGGAACAGATGCCAGTGCTATTTGCACTGTGCATGGCAATGGGAGCACAATAGTGACTCTTCTTACCAGAAAACAACTCCTGCTCGTAGGACCAGAAACTGCATGTGATTCAACTCCATTTCTGATTGGGAAACAAATACTAGCTGGCCTTACAAGAAACACACTCTGCTTTTGAGAAAAGAGCACTCTTCTAATCTACTGTGTTTCCTATAGGGCCAGAACAGTGAGCTTGCTCAGAACAAAAGAACTGTGCTTCAGAAGTACGGGCCAATCTAGTTCAACTCCACTTAGGAAACTGACGAGAACAGTAGCTTCTCTTCAGCCCAATACACTGTACTTTCTGGGAACAGATGCTAATGCTCTTTGCACTCTGCATGGCGAATGCATCACAAAAGTGACTCTTTTTACCACAAAACAACTCTTGCTCATAGGACCAGAAACTGCATGTGATTCAAGTCCATTTCTGACTGGGAAACAAATAGTAGCTCGCCTTACAAGAAACACACTCTGCTTTTGAGAAAAGAGCACTCTTCTAATCTACTGTGTTTCCTATAGGGCCAGAACAGTGAGCTTGCTCAGAACAAAAGAACTGTGCTTCCGATATATGGGCCATATCTAGTTCAACTCCACTTAAAAAACTGATGAGAACAGTAGCTTCTCTTCAGTCCAATACACTGTACTTGCTGGGAACAGATGCGAGTGCTATTTACACTGTGTATGGCAGTGGGAGAGCAATAGTGACTCTTCTTAACAGAAAACAACTCTTGCTCGTAGGACAGGAAACTGCATGTGATTCAACTCCATTTCTGACTGGGAAACAAATAGTAGCTTGCCTTACAAGAAACACACTCTGCTTTTGAGAAAAGAGCACTCTTCTAATCTACTGTGTTTCCTATAGGGCCAGAACAGTGAGCTTGCTCAGAACAAAAGAACTGTGCTTCCGACGTATGGGCCATATCTAGTTCAACTCCACTTAGGAAACTGACGAGAACAGTAGCTTCTGTTCAGTCCAATACACTGTACTTGCTGGGAACAGACGCGAGTGCTCTTTGCACTGTGTATGGCAATGGGAGCGCAATAGTGACTCTTCTTACCAGAAAACAACTCTTGCACGTAGAACCAGAAACTGCAAGTGATTCAAATCCATTTCTGACTGGGAAACAAATAGTAGCTCGCCTTACAAGAAACACACTCTGCTTTTGAGAAAAGAGCACTTATCTACTCTCCTGTGTTTCCTATAGGGCCAGAAAATTGAGCTTGCTCAGAACAAAAGCACTGTGCTTCCGACACAGGGGCCATATCTAGTTCAAATCCACATAGGAAACTGACGAGAACAGTAGCTTCTCTTCAGTCCAATACACTGTGCTTGCTGGGAACAGACGGGAGTGCTATTTGCACTGTGTATAGCAATGGGAGCGCAATAGTGACTCTTCTTACCAGAAAACATCTCTTGCTCGTAGGACCAGAAACTTTATGTGATTAAACACCATTTCTGACTGGGAAACAAATAGAGGCTCGCCTTACAAGAAACACACTCTGCTTTTGAGAAAAGAGCACTCTTCTAATCTACTGTGTTTCCTATAGAGCCAGAACAGTGAGCTTACTCAGAACAAAAGAACTGTGCTTCCGACGTATGGGCCATATCTAGTTCAACTCCACTTAGGAAATTGACAAGAACAGTAGCTTCTCTTCATTCCAATACACTGTACTTGCTGGGAACAGACACCAGTGCTCTTTGAACTGTGTATGTCGAAAGGAGCACAAAAGTGACTCTTTTTTACCACAAAACAACTCTTGCTCATAGGACCAGAAACTGCATGTGATTCAAATCCTTTTCTGGTTGGGAATCAAACACTAGCTCGCCTTACAAGAAACACACTCTTCTTTTGAGAAAAGAGCACTCTTCTAATCTACTGTGTTTCCTGTAGGGACAGAACAGTGAGATTGCTCAGAACAAAAGAACTGTGCTTCCGATGTACGGGTCATATCTAGTTCAAATCCACTTAGGAAACTGACTAGAACAGTAGCTTCTCTTCAGTCCAATACAGTGTATTTGCCTGGAACAGACGCCAGTGCTATTTGCACTGTGCATGGCAATGGGAGTGCAATAGTGACTCTTCGTACCAGAAAACAACTCCTGCTCGTAGGACCAGAAACTGCATGTGATTCAACTCCATTTAGGACTGGGAAACAAATACTAGCTCGCCTTACAAGAAACACACTCTGCTTTTGAGAAAAGAGCACTCTTCTACTCTCCTGTGTTTCCTAAAGGGCCAGAACAGTGAGCTTGCTCAGAACAAAAGCACTGTGCTCTCCACACGGGACATATCTAGTTCAACTCTGCTTAGGAAACTGACAAGAACAGGAGTTTCTCTTCAGTCCAATACACTGTACTTGCTGGGAACAGACGCGAGTGCTCTTTGCACTGTGTATGGCGAATGGAGTACAAAAGTGACTCTTTTTACCACAAAAAACTCTTGCTCATAGGACCAGAAACTGCATGTGATTCACATTCTTTTCTGAATGGGAAACAAACACTAGCTTGACTTACAACAAACACACTCTGCTTTTGAGAAAAGAGCACTCTTCTAATCTACTGTGTTTCCTACAGGGCCAGAACAGTGAGCTTGCTCAGAACAAAAGAACTGTGCTTCCCACGTACGGGCCATATCTAGTTCAACTCCACTTAGGAAACTGACGAGAACAGTAGCTTCTCTTCAGTCCAATACACTGCACTTCCTGGGAACAGACGCCAGTGCTATTTGCACTGTGTATGGCAATGGGAGGGCAATAGTGACTCTTCTTACGAGAAAACAACTCCTGCTCGTAGGACCAGAAACTGCATGTGATTCAACTCCATTTCTGTCTGGGAAACAAATACTAGCTCGCCTTACAAGAAACACACTCTGCATTTTAGAAAAGAGCATTCTTCTACTCTCCTGTGTTTCTATAGGGCCAGAACAGTGAGCTTGCTCAGAACTAAAGCACTGTGCTTCCGACACACGGGCCATATCTAGTTCAACTCTGCTTAGGAAACTGACAAGAACAGTAGCTTCTCTTCAGTCCAATACACTGTACTTGCTTGGAACAGACGCGAGTGCTATTTGTACTGTGTATTGCAATGGGAGTGCAATAGTGACTCTTCTTAGCAGAAAACAACTCTTCTGAAGCACAGGTGAGTGCCCTAGCTAGCCCCACTGGGAAGGATCCCCCTCTCCAAGACCCCTGGCAGACCCTGCAGTCTCCATGCCCTGCCCCCACGCCCATCCGCCTGAGCCCCAAGCCTCTGCCTGAGACTTAGAGGCCAGGCCCCCCAGCTCCCATCTTGCCCAGGACTTCCCTTCTGAAGCACAGGTGAGTGCCCTAGCTTGCCCCCGACCCCATCCCTGGGCACCAGCCACTCCGGGGAAGACCTGCCCAACTTGGGCCCAGGTTCTGGACCCCGGGCAGGTGCCCTTCTACCCCAACCGGGAAGGATCCCCTTCTCCAAGACCCCTGGCAGACCCTGCAGTCTCCACGCCCTGCCCCCACGCCCATCTGCCTGAGCCCCAAGCCTCTTCCTGAGACTTAGAGGCCAGCCCCCAGCTCCCATCTTCCCCCGGACTTCCCTTCTGAAGCACAGGTGAGTGCCCTAGCTTGCCCCCGACCCCATCCCTGGGCACCAGCCACTCCGGGGAAGACCTGCCCAACTTGGGCCCAGGTTCTGGACCCCGGGCAGGTGCCCTTCTACCCCAACCGGGAAGGATCCCCTTCTCCAAGACCCCTGGCAGACCCTGCAGTCTCCACGCCCTGCCCCCACGCCCATCTGCCTGAGCCCCAAGCCTCTTCCTGAGACTTAGAGGCCGGCCCCCAGCTCCCATCTTGCCCAGGACTTCCCTTCTGAAGCACAGGTGAGTGCCCTAGATTGCCCCCAACCCCATCCCTGGGCACCAGCCACTCCGGGGAAGACCTGCCCAACTTGGGCCCAGGTTCTGGACCCCGGGCAGGTGCCCTTCTACCCCAACCGGGAAGGATCCCCTTCTCCAAGACACTTGGCAGACCCTGCAGTCTCCACGCCCTGCCCCCACGCCCATCTGCCTGAGCCCCAAGCCTCTTCCTGAGACTTAGAGGCCGGCCCCCAGCTCCCATCTTGCCCAGGACTTCCCTTCTGAAGCACAGGTGAGTGCCCTAGCTTGCCCCCGACCCCATCCCTGGGCACCAGCCACTCCGGGGAAGACCTGCCCAACTTGGGCCCAGGTTCTGGACCCCGGGCAGGTGCCCTTCTACCCCAACCGGGAAGGATCCCCTTCTCCAAGACCCCTGGCAGACCCTGCAGTCTCCACGCCCTGCCCCCACGCCCATCTGCCTGAGCCCCAAGCCTCTTCCTGAGACTTAGAGGCCAGCCCCCAGCTCCCATCTTCCCCCGGACTTCCCTTCTGAAGCACAGGTGAGTGCCCTAGCTTGCCCCCGACCCCATCCCTGGGCACCAGCCACTCCGGGGAAGACCTGCCCAACTTGGGCCCAGGTTCTGCTCCCCGGACAGGTGCCCTTCTAGCCCCACTGGGAAGGATCCCCCTCTCCAAGACCCCTGGCAGACCCTGCAGTCTCCACGCCCTGCCCCCACGCCCATCCGCCTGAGCCCCAAGCCTCTGCCTGAGACTTAGAGGCCAGGCCCCCCAGCTCCCATCTTGCCCAGGACTTCCCTTCTGAAGCACAGGTGAGTGCCCTAGCTTGCCCCCGACCCCATCCCTGGGCACCAGCCACTCCGGGGAAGACCTGCCCAACTTGGGCCCAGGTTCTGGACCCCGGGCAGGTGCCCTTCTACCCCAACCGGGAAGGATCCCCTTCTCCAAGACCCCTGGCAGACCCTGCAGTCTCCACGCCCTGCCCCCACGCCCATCTGCCTGAGCCCCAAGCCTCTTCCTGAGACTTAGAGGCCAGCCCCCAGCTCCCATCTTCCCCCGGACTTCCCTTCTGAAGCACAGGTGAGTGCCCTAGCTTGCCCCCGACCCCATCCCTGGGCACCAGCCACTCCGGGGAAGACCTGCCCAACTTGGGCCCAGGTTCTGGACCCCGGGCAGGTGCCCTTCTACCCCAACCGGGAAGGATCCCCTTCTCCAAGACCCCTGGCAGACCCTGCAGTCTCCACGCCCTGCCCCCACGCCCATCTGCCTGAGCCCCAAGCCTCTTCCTGAGACTTAGAGGCCGGCCCCCAGCTCCCATCTTGCCGTGGATTTCCCATCTGGAGGAGAGAGAGAGAGAGAGAGAGAGAGAGAGAGAGAGAGAGAGAGGAGAGCACCCATCCTCCCCCGGACTTCCCTTCTGAACAAGAGCTTCCATCCTGCCCCGGACTTCCAATTTGGACAAGAGAGCTCCCATCTGGACAAGAGAGAGAGACTTCCTGAATCTGTCAGCTCTGAACCAAGTGTGCGGATAAGGCCAGGAACGAACCACAAGGAGATGGGCAGACGTCAAGGCAGAAACACATACAACAAAATGAATAGTAATACACCATCACCAGGCCCTAGCCCTCCTCCAACACCTAGACCTGAACATCAGAAATTGGAAGAAGCAGAAGAAAATAGCCTTATGAATGTCATCATGAAGAAGCTAGAGGCTCGTGTAGAGGAAAAGACAAAAAAATGTGAAGAACGCTGTAAACAACTAGAGGAAAGGGCAAACAAATTAGAAGAAATCAATAAAGTCCTGGAAGAGAACAATAAAATACTGAAAGAAAATCAAGAAAAATCAATGAAACAAATGAAGGAAACAGTCCAAGACCTGAGAAAAGAGCATTCTTCTAATCTACTGTGTTTCCTATAGGGCCAGAACAGTAAGCTTGCTCAGAACAAAAGAATTGTGCTTCAGACACAGGGGCCACATCTAGTTCAACTCTGCTTAGGAAACTGACAAGAACAGTAGCTTCTCTTCAGTCCAATACACTGTACTTGCTGGGAACAGACACCAGTGCTATTTGCACTGTGTATGGCGAATGGAGCACAAAAGTGACTCTTTTTACCACAAAACAACTTTTGCGCATAGGATCAGAAACTGCATGTGATTCAAATCTTTTTCTTACTGGGAAACAAACACTAGCTCACCTCACAAGAAACACACTCTGCTTTTGAGAAAAGAGCATTCTTCTACTCTACTGTGTTTACTATAGGGCCAGAACAGTGTGCTTGCTCAGAACAAAAGAACAGTGCTTCCGACACAGGGGCCACATCTAGTCCAACTCTGCTTAGGAAACTGACAAGAACAGTAGCTTCTCTTCAGTCCAACACACTGTATTTGATGGGAACAGACGCGAGTGCTATTTGTACTGTGTATGGCAATGGGAGCGCAATTGTGACTCTTCTTACCAGAAAACAACTCTTGCTCGTAGGACAAGAAACTGCATGTCATTCAACTCCATTTAGGACTGGGAAACAAACACTAGCTCGTCTTACAAGAAACACACTCTGCTTTTGAGAAAAGAGCACTCTTCTAATCTACTGTGTTTCCTATAGGTCCAGAAAATTGAGCTTGCTCAGAACAAAAGAACTTTGCTTTCGACACACGGGCCATATCTAGTTCAACTCTGCTTAGGGAACTGACAAGAACAGTAGCTTCTCTTCAGTCCAATACACTGTACTTGCTGGGAACAGACGCGAGTGCTACTTGCACTGTGTATTGCAAATTGAGCGCAAGAGTGACTCTTCTTACCAGAAAACAACTCTTGCTCGTAGGACCAGAAACTGCATGTGATTCAACTGCATTTCTGACTGGGAAACAAATACTAGCTCCCCTTACAAGAAACACACTCTGCTTTTGAGAAAAGAGCATTCTTCTAATCTACTGTGTTTCCTATAGGGCCAGAACAGTGAACTTGCTCAGAACAAAAGAACTGTGCTTTCGACACACGGGCCATATCTAGTTCAACTCTGCTTAGGAAACTGACAAGAACAGTAGCTACTCTTCAGTCCAATACACTGTACTTGCTGGGAACAGACGCGAGTGCTATTTGCACTGTGTATGGCAAATGGAGCGCAATAGTGACTCTTCTTACCAGAAAACAACTCTTGCTCCTAGGACCAGAAACTGCATGTGATTCAACTTCGTTTAGGACTGGGAAACAAACACTAGTTTGCCTTGCCAGAAACACACTCTGGTTTTGAGAAAAGAGCACTCTTCTTCTCTACTGTGTTTCTATAGGGCCAGAAAAGTGAGCTTGCTCAGAACAAAAGAACTGTGCTTCCTACACACAAGGGCCATATCTAGTTAAACTCTGCTTAGAAAACTGACAAGAACAGTAGCTTCTCTTCAGTCCAATACACTGTACTTGCATTGAACAGCCGCGAGTTCTATTTGCACTGTGTATGGCAAATGGAGCGCAATAGTGACTCTTCTTAGCAGAAAACAACTCTTGCTCATAGGACCAGAATCTGCATGTGATTCAATTACGTTTAGGACTGGGAAACAAACACTAGCTCGCCTTGCAAGAAAAACACTCTGCTATTGAGAAAAGAGCACTCTTCTACTCTACTGTGTTTCCTATAGGGCCAGAACAGTGAGCTTGCTCAGAACAAAAGAAATGTGCTTCCGACACACGGGCCATATCTAGTTCAACTCTGCTTAGGAAACTGACAAGAACAGTAGCTTCTCTTCAGTCCAATACACTGTACTTGCTGGGAACAGCCGCGAGTGCTATTTGCACTGTGTATGGCAAATGGAGCGCAATAGTGACTCTTCATAGCAGAAACAACTCCTGTTCCTAGGAGCAGAAACTGCATGTGATTCAACTCTATTTCAAACTGGGAAACAAACACTAGCTCGCCTTGCAAGAAACACACTCTGCTTTTGAGAAAAGAGCACTCTTCTACTCTACTGTGTTTCCTATAGGGCCAGAACAGTGAGCTTGCTCAGAACAAAAGAACAGTGCTTCCGACCCACGGGCCATATCTAGTTCAACTCTGCTTAGGAAACTGACAAGAACAGTAGCTTCTCTTCAGTCCAATACACTGTACCTGCTGGGAACAGACGCTAGTGCAAATTGCACTGTTTATGTCAAATGGAGCGCAATAGGGATTTCTTCTTACCAGAAAAAATCTCTTGCTTGTAAGACCAGAAACTGCATGTGATTCAACTCCATTTCAGACTGGGAAACAAACACTAGCTCGCCTTACAAGAAACACACTCTGCTTTTGAGAAAAGAGCACTCTTCTACTCTACTGTGTTTCCTATAGGTCCAGAAAAGTGAGCTTTCTCAGAACAAAAGAACTGTGCTTTCGACACACGGGCCATATCTAGTTCAACTCTTCTTAGGAAAGTGACAAGAACAGTAGCTTCTCTTCAGTCCAATACACTGTACTTGCTGGGAACAGCCGCGAGTGCTATTTGCACTGTGTATGGCAAATGCAGCGCAATAGTGACTCTTCTTAGCAGAAAACAACTCTTGCTCATAGGACCAGAAACTGCATGTGAATCAATTACGTTTAGGACTGGGAAACAAACACTAGCTCGCCTTGCAAGAAACACTCTCTGCTTTTGAGAAAAGAGCACTCTTCTACTCTACTGTGTTTCCTATAGGGCCAGAAAAGTGAGCTTTCTCAGAACAAAAGAACTGTGCTTCCGAGGCACGGGCCATATCTAGTTCAACTCTGCTTAGGAAACTGACAAGAACAGTAGCTTCTCTTCAGTCCAATACACTGTACCTGCTGGGAACAGACGCTAGTGATATTTGCACTCTTTATGTCAAATGGAGCGCAATAGTGACTCTTTTTACCAGAAAAAATCTCTTGCTTGTAGGACCAGAAACTGCATGTGATTCAACTCCATTTCAGACTGGGAAACAAACACTAGCTCGCCTTACAAGAAACACACTCTGCTTTTGAGAAAAGAGCACTCTTCTACTCTACTGTGTTTCCTATAGGGCCAGAACAGTGAGCTTGCTCAGAACAAAAGAAATGTGCTTCCTACAAACACGGGTCTTATCTAGTTCAACTCTGCTTAGGAAACTGACAAGAACAGTAGCTTCTCTTCAGTCCAATACACTGTACTTGCTGGGAACAGACGCTAGTGCTATTTGCACTGTGTATGGCAAATGGAGCGCAATAGTGACTCTTCTTACCAGAAAACAACTATTGCTTGTAGGACCAGAAACTGCATGTGATTCAACTCCGTTTAGGACTGGGAAACAAACACTAGCTCGCCTTACAAGAAACACACTCTGCTTTTGAGAAAAGAGCACTCATCTACTCTACTGTGTTTCCTATAGGGCCAGAACAATGAGCTTGCTCAGAACAAAAGAACTGTGCTTCCGAGGCACGGGCCATATCTAGTTCAACTCTGCTTAGGAAACTGACAAGAACAGTAGCTTCTCTTCAGTCCAATACACTGTACCTGCTGGGAACAGACGCTAGTGATATTTGCACTGTTTATGTCAAATGGAGCACAATAGTGACTCTTTTTACCAGAAAAAATCTCTTGCTTGTAGGACCAGAAACTGCATGTGATTCAACTCCATTTCAGACTGGGAAACAAACACTAGCTCGCCTTACAAGAAACACACTCTGCTTTTGAGAAAAGAGCATTCTTCTAATCTACTGTGTTTCCTATAGGGCCAGAACAGTATGCTTGCTCAGAACAAAAGAATTGTGCTTCAGACACAGGGGCCATATCTAGTTCAACTCTGCTTAGGAAACTGACAAGAACAGTAGCTTCTCTTCAGTCCAATACACTGTACTTGCTGGGAACAGACACGATTGCTATTTGCACTTTGTATGGCGAATGGAGCACAAAAGTGACTCTTTTTACCACAAAACAACTCTTGCGCATAGGACCAGAAACTGCATGTGATTCAACTCCATTGAGGACTGGGAAACAAACACTAGCTTGCCTTGCAAGAAAAACACTCTGCTTTTGAGAAAAGAGCACTCTTCTACTCTACTGTGTTTCCTATAGGGCCAGAAAAGTGAGCTGCTCAGAAAATAAGAATTGTACTTCCTACACACACGGGCCATATCTAGTTCAACTCTGCTTAGGAAACTGACAAGAACAGTAGTTTCTCTTCAGTCCAATACACTGTACTTGTTGGGAACAGACACAAGTGCTATTTGCACTGTATATGGCAAATGGAACACAATAGTGACTCTTCTTACCAGAAAACAACTCTTGCTCGTAGGACCAGAAACTGCATGTGATTCAACTGCATTTCTGACTGGTAAACAAATACTAGCTCGCCTTACAAGGAACACACTGTGCTTTTGAGAAAAGAGCACTCTTCTAATCTACTGTGTTTCCTATAGGGCCAGAACAGTAAGCTTGCTCAGAACAAAAGAACTTTGCTTCCGACACACGGGCCATATGTAGTTCAACTCTGCTTAGGAAACTGACAAGAACAGTAGCTTCTCTTCAGTCCAATACACTGTACTTGCTGGGAACAGACACGAGTGCTATTTGCACTGTGTATGGCGAATGGAGCACAAAAGTGACTCTTTTTACCACCAAACAACTCTTGCGCATAGGACCAGAAACTGCATGTGATTCAAATCCTTTTCTGACTGGGAAACAAACACTAGCTCACCTTATAAGAAACACACTCTGCTTTTGAGAAAAGAGCATTCTTCTACTCTACTGTGTTTACTATAGGGCCAGAACAGTGTGCTTCCTCAGAACAAAAGAACTGTGCTTCCGACACACGGGCCATATCTAGTTCAACTCTGCTTAGGAAACTGTCAAGAACAGTAGCTTCTCTTCAGTCCAATACACTGTATTTGATGGGAACAGACGCAAGTGCTATTTGCACTGTGTATGGCAATGGGAGCGCAATTGTGACTCTTCTTACCAGAAAACAACTCTTGCTCATAGGACAAGAAACTGCATGTGATTCAACTCCATTTAGGACTGGGAAACAAACACTAGCTCGTCTTGCAAGAAACACACTCTGCGTTTGAGAAAAAGCACTCTTCTAATCTACTGGGTTTCCTATAGGGCCAGAAAAGTGAGCTTGCTCAGAACATAAGAACTGTGCTTCCTACACACACGGGCCATATCTAGTTCAACTCTGATTAGGAAACTGACAAGAACAGTAGCTTCTCTTCAGTCCAATACACTGTACTTGTTGGGAACAGACACGATTGCTATTTGCACTGTGCATGGCGAATGGAGCACAAAAGTGACTCTTTTTACCACAAAACAACTCTTGCTCATAGGACCAGAAACTGCACATGATTCAAATCCTTTTCTGACTGTTAAACAAACACTAGCTCGCCTTACAAGAAACACACTCTGCTTTTGAGAAAAGAGCATTCTTCTACTCTACTGTGTTTCCTATAGGGCGAGAACAGTGTGCTTGCTCAGAACAAAAGAACTGTGCTTCCTACACACGGGCCATATCTAGTTCAACTCTGCTAAGGGAACTGACAAGAACAGTCGCCTCTCTTCAGTCCAATACACTGTACTTGCTGGGAACAGACGCGAGTGCTATTTGCACTGTGTATGGCAAATGGGGCGCAATAGTGACTCTTCTTACAAGAAAACAACTCTTGCTCCTAGGACCAGAATCTGCATGTGATTCAACTCCATTTAGGACTGGGAAACAAACACGAGCTCGCCTTGCAAGAAACACACTCTGCTTTTGAGAAAAGAGCACTCTTCTTCTCTACTGTGTTTCCTATAGGGCCAGCAAAGTGAGCTTGCTCAGAACAAATGAACTGTGCTTCCTACACAAGGGCATATCTAGTTCAACTCTGCTTAGAAAACTGACAAGAACAGTAGCTTCTCTTCAGTCCAATACACTGTACTTCCTGGGAACAGACGCGAGGGCTCTTTGCACTGTGTATGGCAAATGGAGTGCAATAGTGACTCCTCTTACCAGAAAACAACTCTTGCTCGTAGGACCAGAAACTGCATGTGATTCAACTCCATTTTTGACTGGGAAACAAATAGTAGCTCGCCTTACAAGAAACACACTCTGCTTTTGAGAAAAGAGCCCTCTTCTAATCTACTGTGTTTCCTATAGGGCCAGAACAGTGAGCTTGCTCAGAACAAAAGAACTGTGCTTCCAACACACGGGCCATATCTAGTTCAACTCGACTTAGGAAACTGACGAGGACAGTAGCTTCTCTTCAGTCCAATACACTGCACTTGCTGGGAACAGACGCCAGTGCTATTTGCACTGTGTATGGCAATGGGAGCGCAATAGTGACTCTTCTTACCAGAAAACAACTCTTGCTCGTAAGACCAGAAACTGCATGTGATTCAACTCCATTAAGACTGGGAAACAAACACTAGATCGCCTTACAAGAAACACACCCTGCTTTTGAGAAAAGAGCACTCTTCTACTCTCCTGTGTTTCCTAAAGGCCAGAACAGTGAGCTTGCTCAGAACAAAAGCACTGTGCTTCCCACACGGGCCATATCTAGTTCAACTCTGCTTAGGAAACTCACGAGAACAGTAGCTTCTCTTCAGTCCAATACACTGTACTTCCTGGGAATAGACGCGAGTGCTCTTTGCACTGTGTATGGCAATGGGAGCACAATAGTGACTCTTCTTACCAGAAAACAACTCTTGCTTGTAGGACAGGAAACTGCATGTGATTCAACTCCATTTAGGACTGGGAAACAAACACTAGCTCGCCTTACAAAAAACACACTCTGCTTTTGAGATAAGAGCACTCTTCTAATCTACTGTGTTTCCTGTAGGGCCAGAACAGTGAGTTTGCTCAGAACAAAAGCACTGTGCTTCTGACACACCGGCCATATCTAGTTCAACTCTGCTTAGGAAACTGACAAGAACAGTAGCTTCTCTGCAGTCCAATACAGTGTACTTGCTGGTAACAGACGCCAATGCTCTTTGCACTATGTATGGTGAAGGAGCACAAAAGTGACTCTTTTTACCACAAAATAACTCTTGCTCATAGGACCAGAAACTGCATGTGATTCAAATCCTTTTTTGATTGGGAAACAAACACTACCTCGCCTTACAAGAAACACACTCTGCTTTTGAGAAAAGAGCACTCTTCTAATCTACTGTGTTTCCTATAGGGCCAGAACAGTGAGCTTGCTCAAAACAAAAGAACTGTGCTTCAGACATATGGGCCATATCTAGTTCAACTCCACTTAGGAAACTGACCAGAACAGTAGCTACCCTTCAGTCCAATACACTGTACTTGCTGGGAACAGATGCGAGTGCTATTTGCACTGTGTATGGCAATGGGAGCACAATAGTGACCTTTCTTACCAAAAAAAACTCTTTCTCGTAGGACCAGAAACTTCATGTTATTCAAATCCATTTCTGACTGGGAAACAAATACTAGCTCGCCTTACAAGAAACACACTCTGCTTTTGAGAAAAGAGCACTCTTCTAATCTACTGTGTATCCTCTAGGGCCAGAACAGTGAGCTTGCTCAGAACAAAAGAACTGTGCTTCCAACATACGGGCCAATCTAGTTCAACTCCACTTAGGAAACTCAAGAGAACAGTAGCTTCTCTTCAGTCCAATACACTGTACTTCCTGGGAACAGACGCGAGTGCTCTTTGCACTGTGCATGGGGAATGGATCACAAAAGTGACTCTTTTTACCACAAAACAACTCTTGCTCATAGGAATAAAAATTGCATGTGATTCAAATCCTTTTCTGATTGGGAAACAAACACTAGCTCGCATTACAAGAAACACACTCTGCTTTTGAGAAAAGAGCACTCTTCTACTCTCCTGTGTTACCTATAGGGCCAGAAGAGTGAGCTTGCTCAGAACAAAGAACTGTGATTCCGATGTACGGGCCATATCTAGTTCAACTCCACTTAGGAAACTGGCGAGAAAAGTAGCTTCTCTTCAGTCCAATACACTGTACTTGCTGGGAACAGACGCGAGTGCTATTTGCACTGTGTATGGCAATGGGAGCACAATAGTGACTCTTCTTACCAGAAAACAACTCTTGCTTGTAGGACAGGAAACTGCATGTGATTCAACTCCATTTAGGACTGGGAAACAAACCCTAGCTCGCCTTACAAGAAACACACTCTGCTTTTGAGAAAAGAGCACTCTTCTACTCTCCTGTGTTTCCTATAGGGCCAGAAGAGTGAGCTTGCTCAGAACAAAAGCACTGTGCTTCGGACACACGAGCCATATCTAGTTCAACTCTGCTTAGGAAAAAGACAAGAACAGTAGCTTCTCTTCAGTCCAACACACTGTGCTTGCTGGGAACAGACGCGAGTGCTCTTTGCACTGTGTATGGCGAATGGAGCACAAAAGTGACTCTTTATACCACAAAACAACTCTTGCTCATAGGACCAGAAACTGCATGTGATTCAAATCCTTTTCTGATTGGGAAACAAACACTAGCTCGCCTTACAAGAAACACACTCTGCTTTTGAGAAAAGAGCACTCTTCTACTCTACTGTGTTTCCTATAGGGCCAGAACAGTGAGCTTGCTCAGAACAAAGAACTGTGCTTCCCACATACGGGCCATATCTAGTTCAACTCCACTTAGGAAACTGACGAGAACAGTAGCTTCTCTTCAGTCCAATACACTGCACTTCCTGGGAACAGACGCCAGTGCTATTTGCACTGTGTATGGCAATGGGAGCACAATAGTGACTCTTCTTACAAGAAAACAACTCCTGCTCGTAGGACCAGAAACTGCATGATTTTCAACTCCATTTCTGTCTGGGAAACAAATACTAGCTCGCCTTACAAGAAACACACTCTGCTTTTGAGAAAAGAGCACACTTCTACTCTCCTGTCTTTTCTATAGGGCCAGAATTTTGAGCTTGTTCAGAACAAAAGCACTGTGCTTCCGACACATGGGCCATATCTAGTTCAACTCTGCTTAGGAAACTCACGAGAACAGTAGCTTCTCTTCAGTCCAATACACTGTGCTTGCTGGGAACAGACGGGAGTGCTATTTACACTGTGTATGGCAGTGGGAGCGAAATAGTGACTCTTCTTACCAGAAAACAACTCTTGCTCATAGGACAGGAAACTGCATGTGATTCAACTCCATTTCTGACTGGGAAACAAATAGTAGCTTGCCTTACAAGAAACACACTCTGCTTTTGAGAAAAGAGCACTCTTCTAATCTACTGTGTTTCCTATAGTGCCAGAACAGTGTGCTTGCTCAGAACAAAAGAACTGTGCTTCCCACATATGGGACCTACCTATTTCAACTCCACTTAGGAAACTGACGAGAACAGTAGCTTCTCTTCAGTCCAATACACTGTACTTGCTGGGAAGAGACGCGAGTGCTATTTGCACTGTGTATGGCAATGTGAGCACAATAATGACTCTTCTTACCAGAAAACAACTCTTGCTCGTAGGACAAGAAACTGCATGTGATTCAACTCCATTTTGGACTGCGAAACAAACACTAGCTCGCCTTCCAAGATACACACTCTGCTTTTGAGAAAAGAGCACTCTTCTGCTCTCCTGTGTTTGCTATAGGGCCAGAACAGTGAGCTGGCTCAGAACAAAAGCACTGTGCTTCCAAAACACGGGCCATATCTAGTTCAACTCCACTTAGGAAACTGACGAGAACAGTAGCTTCTCTTCAGTCCAATACACTGTGCTTCCTGGGAACAGACGCGAGTGCTCTTTGCACTGTGCATGGCGAATGGTTCACAAAAGTGACTCTTTTTACCATAAAACAACTCTTGCTCATAGGACCAGAAACTGCATGTGATTCAAATCCTTTTCTGATTGGGAAACAAACACTAGCTCGCCTTACAAGAAACACTCTCTGCTTTTGAGAAAAGAGCACTCTTCTATTCAACTGTGTTTCCTATAGGGCCAGAACAGTGAGCTTGCTCAGAACAAAAGAACTGTGCTGCCGACGTATGGGCCATATCTAGTTCAACTCCACTTAGGAAACTGACGAGAACAGTAGCTTCTGTTCAGTCCAATACACTGTACTTGCTGGGAACAGACGCGAGTGCTCTTTGCACTGTGTATGGCAATGGGAGCGCAATAGTGACTCTTCTTACCAGAAAACAACTCTTGCACGTAGAACCAGAAACTGCAAGTGATTCAAATCCATTTCTGACTGGGAAACAAATAGTAGCTCGCCTTACAAGAAACACACTCTGCTTTTGAGAAAAGAGCACTTATCTACTCTCCTGTGTTTCCTATAGGGCCAGAAAATTGAGCTTGCTCAGAACAAAAGCACTGTGCTTCCGACACAGGGGCCATATCTAGTTCAAATCCACATAGGAAACTGACGAGAACAGTAGCTTCTCTTCAGTCCAATACACTGTGCTTGCTGGGAACAGACGGGAGTGCTATTTGCACTGTGTATAGCAATGGGAGCGCAATAGTGACTCTTCTTACCAGAAAACATCTCTTGCTCGTAGGACCAGAAAGTTTATGTGATTAAACACCATTTCTGACTGGGAAACAAATAGAGGCTCGCCTTACAAGAAACACACTCTGCTTTTGAGAAAAGAGCACTCTTCTAATCTACTGTGTTTCCTATAGAGCCAGAACAGTGAGCTTACTCAGAACAAAAGAACTGTGCTTCCGATGTATGGGCCATATTTGTTCAACTCCACTTAGGAAACTGACAAGAACAGTAGCTTCTCTTCAGTCCAATACACTGTACTTGCTGGGAACAGACGCCAGTGCTATTTGCACTGTGTATGGCAATGGGAGCGCAATATTGACTCTTCTTACCAGAAAACAACTCTTGCTCATAGGACCAGAAACTGTATGTGATTCAACTCCATTTCTGACTGGGAAACAAATAGTAGCTCGCCTTACAAGAAACACACTCTGCTTTTGAGAAAAGAGCAGTCTTCTACTCTCCTGTGTTTCCTATAGGGCCAGAACAGTGAGATTGCTCAGAAAAAAAGAACTGTGCTTCTGACGTACGGGCCATATCTTGTTCAACTCGACTTAGGAAACTGACGAAAATAGTAGCTTCTCTTCAGTCCAATACACTGAACTTGCTGGGAACAAACGCGAGTGCTCTTTGCACTGTGTATGGCAATGGGAGCACAATAGTGACTCTTCTTACCAGAAAACAACTCTTGCTTGTAGGACAGGAAACTGCATGGATTCAACTCCATTTAGGACTGGGAAACAAACCCTAGCTCGCCTTACAAGAAACACACTCTGCTTTTGAGAAAAGAGCACTCTTCTAATCTACTGTGTTTCCTATAGAGACAGAACAGTGAGCTTGCACAGAACAAAAGAACTGTGCTTCCGACATACGGGCCATATCTAGTTCAACTCCACTTAGGAAACTGATGAGAACAGTAGCTTCTCTTCAGTCCAATACACTGTACTTGCTGGGAAGAGACGCGAGTGCTATTTGCACTGTGTATGGCAAAGGGAGCACAATAGTGTCTCTTCTTACCAGAAAACAACTCTTGCTCGTAGGACAAGAAACTGCATGTGATTCAACTCCATTTAGGACTGGGAAACAAACACTAGCTCGCCTTACCAGAAACACACTCTGCTTTTGAGAAAAGAGCACTCTTCTACTCTCCTGTCTTTCCTATAGGGCCAGAACAGTGAGCTTGCTCAGAACAAAAGCACTGTGCTTCCTACACACAGGCCATATCTAGTTCAACTCTGCTTAGGAAACTGACAAGAACAGTAGCTTCTCTTCAGTCCAATACACTGTACTTGCTAGGAACAGACGTCAGTCCTCTTTGCACTGTGTATGGTGAAGGAGCACAAAAGTGACTCTTTTTACCACAAAACAACTCTTGCTCATAGGACCAGAAACTGCATGTGATTCAAATCCTTTTCTGATTGGGAAACAAACACTAGCTCGCCTTACAAAAACACACTCTGCTTTTGAGAAAAGAGCACTCTTCTAATCTACTGTGTTTCCTATAGGGCCAGAACAGTGAGCTTGCTCAGAACAAAAGAACTGTGCTTCCGACGTATGGGTCATATCTAGTTCAACTCCACTTAGGAAACTGACAAGAACAGTAGCTTCTCTTCAGTCCAATACACTGTACTTGCTGGGATCAGACACCAGTGCTCTTTGCACTGTGTATGTCGAAAGGAGCACAAAAGTGACTCTTTTTTACCACAACACAACTCTTGCTCATAGGACCAGAAACTGCATGTGATTCAAATCCTTTTTTGGTTGGGAATCAAACACTAGCTCGCCTTACAAGAAACACACTCTGCTTTTGAGAAAAGAGCACTCTTCTAATCTACTGTGTTTCCTATAGGGCCAGAACAGTGAGATTGCTCAGAACAAAAGAACTGTGCTTCCCATGTACGGGCCATATCTAGTTCAACTCCACTTAGGAAACTGACTAGAACAGTAGCTTCTCTTCAGTCCAATACAGTGTATTTGCCTGGAACAGACGCCAGTGCTATTTGCACTGTGCATGGCAATGGTAATGCAATAGTGACTCTTCTTACCAGAAAACAACTCCTGCTCGTAGGACCAGAAACTGCATGGGATTCAACTCCATTTCTGATTGGGAAACAAATACTAGCTCGCCTTACAAGAAACACACTCTGCTTTTGATAAAAGAGCACTCTTCTAATCTACTGTGTTTCCTATAGGGCCAGAACAGTGAGCTTGCTCAGAACAAAAGAACTGTGCTTCCAACATACGGGCCAATCTAGTTCAACTCCACTTAGGAAACTCAGGAGAACAGTAGCTTCTCTTCAGTCCAATACACTGTGCTTCCTGGGAACAGACGCGAGTGCTCTTTGCACTGTGCATGGCGAATGGATCACAAAAGTGACTCTTTTTACCACAAAACAACTCTTGCTCATAGGACCAGAAACTGCATGTGATTCAAATCTATTCTGATTGGGAAACAAACACTAGCTCGCCTTACAAGAAACACTCTCTGCTTTTGAGAAAAGAGCACTCTTCTAATCTACTGTGTTCCTATAGGGCCAGAACAGTGAGCTTGCTCAGAACAAAAGAACTGTGCTTCCGACGTATGGGCCATATCTAGTTCAACTCCACTTAGGAAACTGACGAGAACAGTAGCTTCTGTTCAGTCCAATACACTGTACTTGCTGGGAACAGACGCGAGTGCTCTTTGCACTGTGTATGGCAATGGGAGCACAATAGTGACTCTTCTTACCAGAAAACAACTCTTGCTTGTAGGACAGGAAACTGCATGTGATTCAACTCCATTTAGGACTGGGAAACAAACACTAGCTCGCCTTACAAGAAACACACTCTGCTTTTGAGAAAAGAGCACTCTTCTAATCTACTGTGTTTCCTATAGAGCCAGAACAGTGAGTTTGCTCAGAACAAAAGCACTGTGCTTCTGACACACCGGCCATATCTAGTTCAACTCTGCTTAGGAAACTGACAAGAACAGTAGCTTCTCTGCAGTCCAATACACTGTACTTGCTGGGAACAGACGCCAGTGCTCTTTGCACTGTGTATGGTGAAGGAGCACAAAAGTGACTCTTTACCACAAAAAAACTCTTGCTCATAGGACCAGAAACTGCATGTGATTCAAATCCTTTTCTGATTGGGAAACAAACACTAGCTCGCCTTACAAGAAACACACTCTGCTTTTGAGAAAAGAGCACTCTTCTAATCTACTCTGTTTCCTATAGGGCCAGAACAGTGAGCTTGCTCAAAAAAAAGAACTGTGCTTCAGACACATGGGCCATATCTAGTTCAACTCCACTTAGGAAACTGACGAGAACAGTAGCTTCTCTTCAGTCCAATACACTGTACATGCTGGGAACAGATGCGAGTGCTTTTTGCACTGTGTATGGCAATGGGAGCACAATAGTGACTTTCTTACCAAAAAAAAGTCTTTCTTGTAGGACCAGAAACTTCATGTTATTCAAATCTATTTCTGACTGGGAAACAAATACTAGCTCGCCTTACAAGAAACACACTCTGCTTTTGAGAAAAGAGCACTCTTCTAATCTACTGTGTTTCATGTAGGGCCAAAACAGTGAGCTTGCTCAGAACAAAAGAACTGTGCTTCCAACATACGGCCAATCTAGTTCAACTCCACTTATGAAACTCACGAGAACAGTAGCTTCTCTTCAGTCCAACACACTGTACTTCCTGGGAACAGACGCGAGGGCTCTTTGCACTGTGCATGGGGAATGAATCACAAAAGTGACTCTTTTTACCACAAAACAACTCTTGCTCATAGGAAAGAAACTGCATGTGATTCAAATCCTTTTCTGATTGGGAAACAAACGCTAGCTCGCCTTACAAGAAACACACTCTGCTTTTGAGAAAAGAGCACTCTTCTAATCTACTGTGTTTCATATAGGGCCAGAACAGTGAGCTTGCTCAGAACAAAAGAACTGTGCTTCCTACACACACGGGTCATATCTAGTTCAACTCCACTTAGGAAACTGAAGAGAACAGTAGCTTCTCTTCAGTCCAATACACTGTACTTGCTGGGAACAGATGCCAGTGCTATTTGCACTGTGCATGGCAATGGGAGCGCAATAGTGACTCTTCTTACCAGAAAACAACTCCTGCTCGTAGGACCAGAAACTGCATGTGATTCAACTCCATTTCTGATTGGGAAACAAATACTAGCTGGCCTTACAAGAAACACACTCTGCTTTTGAGAAAAGAGCACTCTTCTAATCTACTGTGTTTCCTATAGGGCCAGAACAGTGAGCTTGCTCAGAACAAAAGAACTGTGCTTCCGAAGTACGGGCCAATCTAGTTCAACTCCACTTAGGAAACTGACGAGAACAGTAGCTTCTCTTCAGCCCAATACACTGTACTTTCTGGGAACAGATGCTAATGCTCTTTGCACTCTGCATGGCGAATGCATCACAAAAGTGACTCTTTTTACCACAAAACAACTCTTGCTCATAGGACCAGAAACTGCAAGTGATTCAAGTCCATTTCTGACTGGGAAACAAATAGTAGCTCGCCTTACAAGAAACACACTCTGCTTTTGAGAAAAGAGCACTCTTCTAATCTACTGTGTTTCCTATAGGGCCAGAACAGTGAGCTTGCTCAGAACAAAAGAACTGTGCTTCCGATATATGGGCCATATCTAGTTCAACTCCACTTAAAAAACTGATGAGAACAGTAGCTTCTCTTCAGTCCAATACACTGTACTTGCTGGGAACAGACGCGAGTGCTATTTACACTGTGTATGGCAGTGGGAGCGCAATAGTGACTCTTCTTACCAGAAAACAACTCTTGCTCGTAGGACAGGAAACTGCATGTGATTCAACTCCATTTCTGACTGGGAAACAAATAGTAGCTTGCCTTACAAGAAACACACTCTGCTTTGAGAAAAGAGCACTCTTCTAATCTACTGTGTTTCCTATAGGGCCAGAACAGTGTGCTTGCTGAGAACATAAGAACTGTGCTTCCCATGTATGGGACATACCTATTTCAACTCCACTTAGGAAACTGACCAGAACAGTAGCTTCTCTTCAGTCCAATACACTGTACTTGCTGGGAACAGACGCGAGTGATATTTGCACTGTGTATGGCAATGGGAGCACAATAATGACTCTTCTTACCAGAAAACAACTCTTTCTCGTAGGACCAGAAACTTCATGTGATTCAACTCCATTTCTGATTGGGAAACAAATACTATCTCGCCTTACAAGAAACACACTCTGCTTTTGAAAAAAGAGCACTCTTCTAATCTACTGTGTTTCCTGTAGGGCCAGAACAGTGAGCTTGCTCAGAACAAAAGAACTGTGCTTCCAACATACGGGCCAATCTAGTTCAACTCCACTTAGGAAACTCAGGAGAACAGTAGCTTCTCTTCAGTCCAATACACTGTGCTTCCTGGGAACAGACGCGAGTGCTCTTTGCACTGTGCATGGCGAATGGATCACAAAAGTGACTCTTTTTACCACAAAACAACTCTTACTCATAGGACCAGAAACTGCATGTGATTCAAATCTATTCTGATTGGGAAACAAACACTAGCTCGCCTTACAAGAAACACTCTCTGCTTTTGAGAAAAGAGCACTCTTCTAATCTACTGTGTTTCCTATAGGGCCAGAACAGTGAGCTTGCTCAGAACAAAAGAACTGTGCTTCCGACGTATGGGCCATATCTAGTTCAACTCCACTTAGGAAACTGACGAGAACAGTAGCTTCTGTTCAGTCCAATACACTGTACTTGCTGGGAACAGACGCGAGTGCTCTTTGCACTGTGTATGGCAATGGGAGCGAAATAGTGACTCTTCTTACCAGAAAACAACTCTTGCACGTAGAACCAGAAACTGCAAGTGATTCAAATCCATTTCTGACTGGGAAACAAATAGTAGCTCCCCTTACAAGAAACACACTCTGCTTTTGAGAAAAGAGCACTTATCTACTCTCCTGTGTTTCCTATAGGGCCAGAACAGTGAGCTTGCTCAGAACAAAAGCACTGTGCTTCCGACACAGGGGCCATATCTAGTTCAACTCCACATAGGAAACTGACGAGAACAGTAGCTTCTCTTCAGTCCAATACACTGTGCTTGCTGGGAACAGACGGGAGTGCTATTTGCACTGTGTATAGCAATGGGAGCGCAATAGTGACTCTTCTTACCAGAAAACATGTCTTGCTCGTAGGACCAGAAACTTTATGTGATTAAACTCCATTTCTGACTGGGAAACAAATAGAGGCTCGCCTTACAAGAAACACACTCTGCTTTTGAGAAAAGAGCACTCTTCTAATCTACTGTGTTTCCTATAGAGCCAGAACAGTGAGCTTACTCAGAACAAAAGAACTGTGCTTCCGACGTACGGGCCATATCTAGTTCAACTCCACTTAGGAAACTGACAAGAACAGTAGCTTCTCTTCAGTCCAATACACTGTACTTGCTGGGAACAGACACCAGTGCTCTTTGCACTGTGTATGTCGAAAGGAGCACAAAAGTGACTCTTTTTTACCACAAAACAACTCTTGCTCATAGGACCAGAAACTGCATGTGATTCAAATCCTTTTTTGGTTGGGAATCAAACACTAGCTCGCCTTACAAGAAACACACTCTGCTTTTGAGAAAAGAGCACTCTTCTAATCTACTGTGTTTCCTATAGGGCCAGAACAGTGAGATTGCTCAGAACAAAAGAACTGTGCTTCTGATGTACGGGCCATATCTAGTTCAACTCCACTTAGGAAACTGACTAGAACAGTAGCTTCTCTTCAGTCCAATACAGTGTATTTGCCTGGAACAGACGCCAGTGCTATTTGCACTGTGCATGGCAATGGGAGTGCAATAGTGACTCTTCTTACCAGAAAACAACTCCTGCTCGTAGGACCAGAAACTGCATGTGATTCAACTCCATTTCTGATTGGGAAACAAATACTAGCTCGCCTTACAAGAAACACACTCTGCTTTTGAGAAAAGAGCACTCTTCTACTCTACTGTGTTTCCTATAGGGCCAGAACAGTGAGCTTGCTCAGAACAAAAGAACTGTGCTTCCGACACACGGGCCATACCTAGTTCAACTCTGCTTAGGAAACTGACAAGAACAGTAGCTTCTCCTCAGTCCAATAAACTATACTTGCTGGCAACAGACGCCAGTGCTCTTTTCACTGTGTATGTCGAATGGAGCACAAAAGTGACTCTTTTTTTACCACAAAACAACTCTTGCTCATAGGACCAGAAACAGCATGTGATTCAAATCCTTTTCTGGTTGGGAAACAAACACTAGCTCGCCTTAAAAGAAACACACTCTGCTTTTGAGAAAAGAGAACTCTTCTAATCTACTGTGTTTCCTATAGGGCCAGAACAGTGAGATTGCTCAGAACAAAAGAACTGTGCTTCCGATATATGGGCCATATCTAGTTCAACTCCACTTAGGAAACTGACGAGAACAGGAGCTTCTCTTCAGTCCAATACACTGTACTTGCTGGGAACAGACGCCAGTGCTATTTGCACTGTGTATGGCAATGGGAGCGCAATATTGACTCTTCTTACCAGAAAACAACTCTTGCTCATAGGACCAGAAACTGTATGTGATTCAACTCCATTTCTGACTGGGAAACAAATAGTAGCTCGCCTTACAAGAAACACACTCTGCTTTTGAGAAAAGAGCAGTCTTCTACTCTAGGGCCAGAACAGTGAGATTGCTCAGAACAAAAGCACTGTGCTTCTGACGTACGGGCCATATCTTGTTCAACTCGACTTAGGAAACTGACGAAAATAGTAGCTTCTCTTCAGTCCAATACACTGAACTTGCTGGAACAAACGCGAGTGCTCTTTGCACTGTGTATGGCAATGGGAGCACAATAGTGACTCTTCTTACCAGAAAACAACTCTTGCTTGTAGGACAGGAAAACTGCATGGATTCAACTCCATTTAGGACTGGGAAACAAACCCTAGCTCGCCTTACAAGAAACACACTCTGCTTTTGAGAAAAGAGCACTCTTCTAATCTACTGTGTTTCCTATAGAGACAGAACAGTGAGCTTGCACAGAAACAAAAGAACTGTGCTTCCGACATACGGGCCATATCTAGTTCAACTCCACTTAGGAAACTGATGAGAACAGTAGCTTCTCTTCAGTCCAATACACTGTACTTGCTGGGAAGAGACGCGAGTGCTATTTGCACTGTGTATGGCAAAGGGAGCACAATAGTGTCTCTTCTTACCAGAAAACAACTCTTGCTCGTAGGACAAGAAACTGCATGTGATTCAACTCCATTTAGGACTGGGAAACAAACACTAGCTCGCCTTACCAGAAACACACTCTGCTTTTGAGAAAAGAGCACTCTTCTACTCTCCTGTCTTTCCTATAGGGCCAGAACAGTGAGCTTGCTCAGAACAAAAGCACTGTGCTTCCTACACACAGGCCATATCTAGTTCAACTCTGCTTAGGAAACTGACAAGAACAGTAGCTTCTCTCAGTCCAATACACTGTACTTGCTGGGAACAGACGTCAGTCCTCTTTGCACTGTGTATGGTGAAGGAGCACAAAGTGACTCTTTTTACACAAAACAACTCTTGCTCATAGGACCAGAAACTGCATGTGATTCAAATCCTTTTCTGATTGGGAAACAAACACTAGCTCGCCTTACAAAAACACACTCTGCTTTAAAACACACTCTGCTTTTGAGAAAAGAGCACTCTTCTAATCTACTGTGTTTCCTATAGGGCCAGAACAGTGAGCTTGCTCAGAACAAAAGAACTGTGCTTCCGACGTATGGGTCATATCTAGTTCAACTCCACTTAGGAAACTGACAAGAACAGTAGCTTCTCTTCAGTCCAATACACTGTACTTGCTGGGAACAGACACCAGTGCTCTTTGCACTGTGTATGTCGAAAGGAGCACAAAAGTGACTCTTTTTTACCACAACACAACTCTTGCTCATAGGACCAGAAACTGCATGTGATTCAAATCCTTTTTTGGTTGGGAATCAAACACTAGCTCGCCTTACAAGAAACACACTCTGCTTTTGAGAAAAGAGCACTCTTCTAATCTACTGTGTTTCCTATAGGGCCAGAACAGTGAGATTGCTCAGAACAAAAGAACTGTGCTTCCATGTACGGGCCATATCTAGTTCAACTCCACTTAGGAAACTGACTAGAACAGTAGCTTCTCTTCAGTCCAATACAGTGTATTTGCCTGGAACAGACGCCAGTGCTATTTGCACTGTGCATGGCAATGGTAATGCAATAGTGACTCTTCTTACCAGAAAACAACTCCTGCTCGTAGGACCAGAAACTGCATGTGATTCAACTCCATTTCTGATTGGGAAACAAATACTAGCTCGCCTTACAAGAAACACACTCTGCTTTTGATAAAAGAGCACTCTTCTAATCTACTGTGTTTCCTATAGGGCCAGAACAGTGAGCTTGCTCAGAACAAAAGAACTGTGTTTCCGACATACGGGCCATATCTAGTTCAACTCCACTTAGGAAACTGACGAGGACAGTAGCTTCTCTTCAGTCCAATATACTGTACTTGCTGGGAACAGACGCGAGTGCTATTTGTACTGTGTATGGCAAAGTGAGCACAATAGTGACTCTTCTTACCAGAAAACAACTCTTGCTCGTAGGACAAGAAACTGCATGTGATTCAACTCCATTTAGGACTGGGAAACAAACACTAGCTCGCCTTACCAGAAACACACTCTGCTTTTGAGAAAAGAGCACTCTTCTACTCTCCTGTGTTTCCTATAGGGCCAGAACAGTGAGCTTGCTCAGAACAAAAGCACTGTGCTTCCTACACACAGGCCATATCTAGTTCAACTCTGCTTAGGAAACTGACAAGAACAGTAGCTTCTCTTCAGTCCAATACACTGTACTTGCTGGGAACAGACGTCAGTGCTCTTTGCACTGTGTATGGTGTAGGAGCACAAAAGTGTCT
>NW_026735776.1:0-101001 GCF_949786415.1 Peromyscus eremicus | reverse complement strand
CTTACCAGAAAACAACTCTTGCTCATAGGACGAAATACTGCATGGGATTCAACTACATTTAGGACTGGGAAACAAACGCTAGCTCGCCTTACAAGAAACACACTCTGCTTTTGAGAAAAGAGCACTCTTCTACTCTACTGTGTTTACTATAGGGCCAGAACAGTGAGCTTGCTCAGAACAAAAGAACTGTGCTTCCTACACACACGGGCCATATCTAGATCAATTCTGCTTAGGAAACTGACAAGAACAGTAGATCCTCTTAAGTCCAATACACTGCACATGCTGGGAACAGATGCCAGTGCTATATGCCCTGTGTATGACAATGGGAGCGCACTAGTGACTCTTCTTACCAGAAAACAACTCTTGCTCCTAGGACCAGAAACTGCATGTGATACAACTCCATTTAGGACTGGGAAACAAACGCTAGCTCGCCTTAAAGAGACACACTCTGCTTTTGAGAAAAGAGCACTCTCCTACTCTACTGTGTTTCCTATGGGGTCCGAACAGTCAGCTTGCTCAGAACAAAAGAACTGTGCTTCCTACACACGGGCTATATCTAGTTCAACTCTGCTTAGGAAACTGACAAGAACAGTAGATCCTCATCAGTGCAATACACTGTACATGCTGGGAACAGACGCCAGTGCTGTTTGCACTGTGTAAGGCAATGGGAGCGCAAGAGTGACTCTTCTTACCAGAGAACAACTCTTGCTCGTAGGACCAGAAACTGCATGTGATTCAACTCCATTTAGGACTGGGAAACAAACGCTAGCTTGCCTTACAAGAAACACACTCTGCTTTTGAGAAAAGAGCACTCTTCTACTCTACTGTGTTTCCTATAGGGCCACAACAGTGAGCTTGCTCAGAAAAAAAGAACTGTGCTTCCTACACACACGGCCATATCTAGTTCAACTCTGCTTAGGAAACTGACAAGAACTGTAGCTCCTCTTCAGTCCAATACACTGTACATGCTGGGATCAGACGCGAGTGCTCTTTGCACTGTGCATGGCAATGGGAGCACAATATTGACTTTCCTTACCAGAAAACAACTCTTGCTCGTGGGACCAACAACTGCATGTGATTCAACTCCATTTAGGACTGGAAAACAAACGCTAGCTCGCCTTACAAGAAACACACTCTGCTTTTGAGAAAAGAGCACTCTTCTACTCTACTGTGTTTCCTATAGGGCCAAAACAGTGAGCTTGCTCAGAAAAAAAGAACTGTGCTTCCTAAACACATGGGCTATATCTAGTTCAACTCTGCTTAGGAAACTGAAAAGAACAGTAGTTCCTCTTCAGTCCAATACACTGTATTTTCTGGGAACAGACACCAGTGCTATTTGAACTGTGTATGAGAGTGGGAGCACAATAGTGACTCTTCTTACCAGAAAACAATTCTTGCTCGTAGGACCAGAATCTGCATGTGATTCAACTCCCATTTAGGACTGGGAAACAAACGCTAGCTAGCATTACAAGAAACACACTCTGCTTTTGAGAAAAGAGCACTCTTCTACTCTTCTGTGTTTCCTATGGGTTCCGAACAGTGAGCTTGCTCAGAACAATAGAACTGTGCTTCCTACACACACGGGCCATATCTAGATTAATTCTGCTTAGGAAACTGACAAGAACAGTAGATCCTCTTCAGTCCAATACCGTGTACATGCTGGGAACAGACGCCAGTGCTATTTGCCCTGTGTGTGGCAATGGGAGCGCAATAGTTACTCTTCTTACCAGAAAACAACTCTTGCTCGTAGGACCAGAAACTGCATGTGATTCAACTCCATTTAGAACTGGGAAACAAACGCTAGCTCGCCTTACAAGAAACACACTCTGCTTTTGAGAAACGATCACTCTTCTACTCTACTGTGTTTCCTATAGGGCCAGAACAGTGAGCATGCTCAGAACAAAAGAACTGTGCTTCCTACACACACAGCCATATCTAGTTCAATTCTGCTTAGGAAACTGACAAGAACAGTAGATCCCCTTCAGTCCAATACACTGTACATGCTGGGAACAGACGCCAGTGCTATTTGCCTCGTGTATGACAATGGGAGCACAATAGTGACTCTTCTTACCAGAAAACAACTCTTGCTCGTTGGACCAGAAACTGCATGTGATTCAAATCCATTTAGGACAGAGGAACAAACCCTAGCTCGCCTTACAAGAAACACACTATGCTTTTGAGAAAAGGGCACTCTTCTACTCTACGGTGTTTCCTATTGGGTCCGAACAGCGAGATGGCTCAGAACAAAAGAAATGTGCTTCCTACACACACGGGCCATATCTAGTTCAACTCTGCTTAGGAAACTGACAAGAACAGTAGCTCCTCTTCAGTCCAATACACTGTACTTGCTGGGAACAGACGCGAGCGCTATTTGCACTGTGTATGGCAATGGGAGCACAATAGTGACTTTCCTTACCAGAAAACAACTCCTACTCGTGGGACAAACAACTTCATGTGATTCAACTCCATTTAGGACTGGGAAACAAACGCTAGCTCGCCTTACAAGAAACACACTCTGCTTTTGAGAAAAGAGCACTCTTCTACTCTACTGTGTTTCCTATAGGGCCAGGAAAATGAGCTTGCTCAGAACAAAAGAACTGTGATTCCTACACACACGGCCATTTCTAGTTCAATTCTGCTTAGGAAACTGACAAGAACAGTAGATCCTCTTCTGTGCAATACACTCTACTGGCTGGGAACAGACGACAGTGCTTTTTGCTTTTTGTATGACAATGGGAGCACAATAGTGAATCTTCTTACCAGAAAACAACTATTGCTCGTAGGACCAGAAACTGCATGTGATTCAACTCCATTTAAGACTGGGAAACAAATGCTTGCTCGCCTTACAAGAAACAAACTCTGCTTTTTAGAAAAGAGCACTCTTCTACTCTAATGTGTTTCCTATGGGGTCCGAACAGTGAGCTTGCTCAGAACAAAAGAACTGTGCTTCCTACACACACGGGCCATATCTAGTTCTACTGTGCTTAGGAATCTGACAAGAACAGTAGCTCCTCTTCAGTCCAATACACTGTACTTGCTGGGAAAAGACACGTGTGCTATTTGCTCTGTGTATGAGAAAGGGAGCAAATAGTGACTTTCCTTACCAGAAAACAACTCTTGCTCGTGGGACCAAAAACTGCATGTGATTCAACTCCATTTAGGACTGGGGAACAAAGGCTAGCTCGCCTTACAAGAAACACACTCTGCTTTTGAGAAAAGAGCACTCTTCTACTCTACTGTGTTTCCTATAGTGCCAAAATATTGAGCTTGCTCAGAAAAAAAAAACTGTGCATCCTACACACAGCCATATCTAGTTCAATTCTGTTTATGAAACTGACAAGAACAGTACATCCCGTTCAGCCCAATACACTGTACATGCTGGGAACAGACGCCAGTGCTATTTGCACTTTGTATGACAATGGGAGCACAATAGTGACTCTTCTTACCAGAAAACAGCTCTTGCTCATAGGACCAGAAACTGCATGTGATTCAACTCCATTTAGGATTGGGAAACAAACGCAAGCTCTCCTTCCAAGAAACACACTCTGCTTTTTAGAAAAGAGCACTCTTCTACTCTAAAGTGTTTCCTATGGGGTCCGAAAAGTGATCTTGCTCAGAACAAAAGAACTGTGCTTCCTACACACACGGGCCATATCTAGTTCAACTCTGCTTAGGAAATTGACAAGAACAGTAGCTCCTCTTCAGTCCAATACACTGTACTTGCTGGGAACAGACACCAGTGCTATTTGCACTGTGTGTGGCAATGGGAGCACAATTGTGACTTTCCTACCAGAAAACGACTCTTGCTCGTAGGACCAGAAGCTGCATGTGATTCAACTGCATTTAGAACTGGGAAACAAACGCTAGCTCGCCTTACAAGAAACACACTCTGCTTTTGAGAAACGATCACTCTTCTACTCTACAGTGTTTCCTATAGGGCCAGAACAGTGAGCATGCTCAGAACAAAAGAACTGTGCTTCCTACACACACGGCCATATCTAGTTAAATTCTGCTTAGGAAACTGACAAGAACAGTAGATCCTCTTCAGTCCAATACACTGTACATGCTGGGAGCAGACGCCAGTGCTATTTGCCCTGTGTATGACAATGGGAGCGCAATAGTGACTCTTCTTACCAGAAAACAACTCTTGCTCGTTGGACCAGAAACTGCATGTGATTCAAATCCATTTAGGACAGGGAAACAAACGCTAGCTCACCTTACAAGAAACACACTATGCTTTTGATGAAAGGGAACTCTTCTACTCTACGGTGTTTCCCATTGGGTCCGAACAGTGAGCTTGCTCAGAAGAAAAGAAATGTGCTTCCTACACACACGGCCATAGCTAGCTCAATTCTGCTTAGGAAACTGACAAGAACAGTAGATCCTCTTTCGTCCAATACACTGTACATGCTGCTAACAAACGCCAGTGCAATTTGCCCTGTGTATGACAATGGGAGCACAATAGTGACTCTTCCTCCCAGAAAACAACTCTTGCGCGTAGGACCAGAAACTGCATGGGATTCAACTCCATTTAGGACTGGGAAATAAACGCTAGCTCGCCTTACAAGAAACACACTCTGCTTTTGAGAAACGATCACTCTTCTACTCTACTGTGTTTCCTATGGGGTCCGAACAGTGAGCTTGCTCAGAACAAAAGAACTGTGCTTCCTACACACGGGCTATATCTAGTTCAACTCTGCTTAGGAAACTGACAAGAACAGTAGATACTCTTCAGTGCAATACACTGTACATGCTGGGAACAGACGCCAGTGCTATTTGCACTGTGTATGGCAATGGATGCGCAAGAGTGACTCTTCTTACCAGAAAACAACTCTTGCTCGTAGGATCAGAAACTGCATGGGATTCAACACCATTTAGGACTGGGAAACAAACGCTAGCTTGCCTTACAAGAAACACACTCTGCTTTTGAGAAAAGAGCAGTATTCTACTCTAATGTGTTTCCTATAGGGCCAGAACAGTGAGCTTGCTCAGAACAAAAGAACTGTGCTTTCTACACACACGGGCAATATCTAGTTCAACTGTGCTTAGGAATCTGACAAGAACAGTAGCTCCTCTTCAGTCCAATACACTGTACTTGCTGGGAAAAGACACGTGTGCTATTTGCTCTGTGTATGAGAAAGGGAGCAAATAGTGACTTTCCTTACCAGAAAACAACTCTTGCTCGTGGGATCAAAAACTGCATGTGATTCAACTCCATTTAGGACTGGGAAACAAACGCTAGCTTGCCTTACAAGAAACACACTCTGCTTTTGAGAAAACAGCACTCTTCTACTCTACTGTGTTTCCTATAGGGCCAAAACAGTGAGCTTGCTCAGAACAAAAGAACTGTGCTTCATACACACATGGCCATATCTAGTTAAATTCGGCTTAGGAAACTGACAAGAACAGTAGATCCTCTTCAGTCCAATACACTGTACATGCTGGGAACAGACGCCAGTGCTATTTGCCCTGTGTATGAAAATGGGAGTGCAATAGTGTCTCTTCTTACCAGAAAACAGCTCTTGCTCGTAGGACCAGAAACTGCATGTGATTCAACTCCATTTAGGACTGGGAAACAAACACAAGCTCGCATTACAAGAAACACACTCTGCTTTTGAGAAAAGAGCACTCTTCTACTCTACTGTGTTTCCTATGAGGTGCAAACAGTCAGCTTACTCAGAACAAAAGAACTGTGCTTCCTACACACACGCCCTATATCTATTTCAACTCTGCTTAGGAAACTGACAAGAACAGTAGATCCTCTTCAGTGCAATACACTGTACATGCTGGGAACAGACGCCAGTGCTATTTGCACTGTGTATGGCAATGGGAGCGCAATAGTGACTCTTCTTACCAGAAAACAACTCTTGCTCGTAGGACCAACAACTGCATGTGATTCAACTCCATTTAGGACTTGGAAACAAACACTAGGTCGCCTTATAAGAAACACACTCTGCTTTTGAGAAAAGAGCACTCTTCTACTATACTGTTTTTCCTATTGGGCCACAACAGTGAGCTTGCTCAGAAAAAAAGAACTGTGCTTCCTACACACACGGCCATATCTAGTTCAACTCTGCTTAGGAAACTGACAAGAACTGTAGCTCCTCTTCAGTCCAATACACTGTACATGCTGGGATCAGACGCGAGTGCTCTTTGCACTGTGCATGGCAATGGGAGCACAATATTGACTTTCCTTACCAGAAAACAACTCTTGCTCATGGGACCAACAACTGCATGTGATTCAACTCCATTTAGGACTGGAAAACAAACGCTAGCTCGCCTTAAAAGCAACACACTCTGCTTTTGAGAAAAGAGCACTCTTCTACTCTACTCTGTTTCCTATAGGGCCAGAACAGTGAGCTTGCTCAGAACAAAAGAACTGTGCTTCCTACACACACGGCCATATCTAGTTCAATTCTGCTTAGGAAACTGACAAAACAGTAGATCCTCTTCAGTCCAATACACTGTACATGCTGGGAAGAGACCAGAGTGCTATTTGCTTTTTGTATGACAATGGGAGCACAATAGTGACTCTTCTTACCAGAAAACAACTATTGCTCATAGGACCAGAAACTGCATGTGATTCAACTCCATTTAGGACTGGGAAACAAACGCTAGCTCGCCTTACAAGAAACAAACTCTGCTTTTTAGGAAAGAGCACTCTTCTACTCTAATGTGTTTCCTATGGGGTCTGAACAGTGAGGTTGCTCCGAACAAAAGAACTGAGCTTCCTACACACATGGGCGATATCTAGTTCAACTCTGCTTAGGAAACTTACAAGAACAGTAGCTCCTGTTCAGTCAAATGCACATTACTTCCTGGGAACAGACGCCAGTGCTATTTGCACTGTGTATGGCAATGGGAGCGCAATAGTGACTCTTCTTACCAGAAAACAACTCTTGCTCATAGGACGAAATACTGCATGGGATTCAACTACATTTAGGACTGGGAAACAAACGCTAGCTCGCCTTACAAGAAACACACTCTGCTTTTGAGAAAAGAGCACTCTTCTACTCTACTGTGTTTACTATAGGGCCAGAACAGTGAGCTTGCTCAGAACAAAAGAACTGTGCTTCCTACACACACGGGCCATATCTAGATCAATTCTGCTTAGGAAACTGACAAGAACAGTAGATCCTCTTAAGTCCAATACACTGCACATGCTGGGAACAGATGCCAGTGCTATATGCCCTGTGTATGACAATGGGAGCGCACTAGTGACTCTTCTTACCAGAAAACAACTCTTGCTCCTAGGACCAGAAACTGCATGTGATACAACTCCATTTAGGACTGGGAAACAAACGCTAGCTCGCCTTAAAGAGACACACTCTGCTTTTGAGAAAAGAGCACTCTCCTACTCTACTGTGTTTCCTATGGGGTCCGAACAGTCAGCTTGCTCAGAACAAAAGAACTGTGCTTCCTACACACGGGCTATATCTAGTTCAACTCTGCTTAGGAAACTGACAAGAACAGTAGATCCTCATCAGTGCAATACACTGTACATGCTGGGAACAGACGCCAGTGCTGTTTGCACTGTGTAAGGCAATGGGAGCGCAAGAGTGACTCTTCTTACCAGAGAACAACTCTTGCTCGTAGGACCAGAAACTGCATGTGATTCAACTCCATTTAGGACTGGGAAACAAACGCTAGCTTGCCTTACAAGAAACACACTCTGCTTTTGAGAAAAGAGCACTCTTCTACTCTACTGTGTTTCCTATAGGGCCACAACAGTGAGCTTGCTCAGAAAAAAAGAACTGTGCTTCCTACACACACGGCCATATCTAGTTCAACTCTGCTTAGGAAACTGACAAGAACTGTAGCTCCTCTTCAGTCCAATACACTGTACATGCTGGGATCAGACGCGAGTGCTCTTTGCACTGTGCATGGCAATGGGAGCACAATATTGACTTTCCTTACCAGAAAACAACTCTTGCTCGTGGGACCAACAACTGCATGTGATTCAACTCCATTTAGGACTGGAAAACAAACGCAAGCTCTCCTTAAAAGCAACACACTCTGCTTTTGAGAAAAGAGCACTCTTCTACTCTACTCTGTTTCCTATAGGGCCAGAAGAGTGAGCTTGCTCAGAACAAAAGAACTGTGCTTCCTACACACACGGCCATATCTAGTTCAATTCTGCTTAGGAAACTGACAAGAACAGTAGATCCTCTTCAGTCCAATACACTGTACATGCTGGGAACAGACCAGAGTGCTGTTTAATTTTTGTATGACAATGGGAGCACAATAGTGACTCTTCTTACCAGAAAACAACTATTGCTCATAGGACCAGAAACTGCATGTGATTCAACTCCATTTAGGACTGGGAAACAAACGCTAGCTCGCCTTACAAGAAACAAACTCTGCTTTTTAGGAAAGAGCACTCTTCTACTCTAATGTGTTTCCTATGGGGTCTGAACAGTGAGGTTGCTCCGAACAAAAGAACTGAGCTTCCTACACACATGGGCGATATCTAGTTCAACTCTGCTTAGGAAACTTACAAGAACAGTAGCTCCTGTTCAGTCAAATGCACATTACTTCCTGGGAACAGACGCCAGTGCTATTTGCACTGTGTATGGCAATGGGAGGGCAATAGTGACTCTTCTTACCAGAAAACAACTCTTGCTCATAGGACGAAATACTGCATGGGATTCAACTACATTTAAGACTGGGAAACAAACGCTAGCTCGCCTTACAAGAAACACACTCTGCTTTTGAGAAAAGAGCACTCTTCTACTCTACTGTGTTTACTATAGGGCCAGAACAGTGAGCTTGCTCAGAACAAAAGAACTGTGCTTCCTACACACACGGGCCATATCTAGATCAATTCTGCTTAGGAAACTGACAAGAACAGTAGATCCTCTTAAGTCCAATACACTGTACATGCTGGGAACAGATGCCAGTGCTATATGCCCTGTGTATGACAATGGGAGCGCACTAGTGACTCTTCTTACCAGAAAACAACTCTTGCTCGTAGGACCAGAAACTGCATGTGATACAACTCCATTTAGGACTGGGAAACAAACGCTAGCTCGCCTTAAAGAGACACACTCTGCTTTTGAGAAAAGAGCACTCTCCTACTCTACTGTGTTTCCTATGGGGTCCGAACAGTCAGCTTGCTCAGAACAAAAGAACTGTGCTTCCTACACACGGGCTATATCTAGTTCAACTCTGTTTATGAAACTGACAAGAACAGTAGATCCTCATCAGTGCAATACACTGTACATGCTGGGAACAGACGCCAGTGCTATTTGCACTGTGTATGGCAATGGGAGCGCAAGAGTGACTCTTCTTACCAGAGAACAACTCTTGCTCGTAGGACCAGAAACTGCATGTGATTCAACTCCATTTAGGACTGGGAAACAAACGCTAGCTTGCCTTACAAGAAACACACTCTGCTTTTGAGAAAAGAGCACTCTTCTACTCTACTGTGTTTCCTATAGGGCCACAACAGTGAGCTTGCTCAGAAAAAAAGAACTGTGCTTCCTACACACACGGCCATATCTAGTTCAACTCTGCTTAGGAAACTGACAAGAACTGTAGCTCCTCTTCAGTCAAATACACTGTACATGCTGGGATCAGACGCGAGTGCTCTTTGCACTGTGCATGGCAATGGGAGCACAATATTGACTTTCCTTACCAGAAAACAACTCTTGCTCGTGGGACCAACAACTGCATGTGATTCAACTCCATTTAGGACTGGAAAACAAACGCAAGCTCTCCTTAAAAGCAACACACTCTGCTTTTGAGAAAAGAGCACTCTTCTACTCTACTCTGTTTCCTATAGGGCCAGAACAGTGAGCTTGCTCAGAACAAAAGAACTGTGCTTCCTACACACACGGCCATATCTAGTTCAATTCTGCTTAGGAAACTGACAAGAACAGTAGATCCTCTTCAGTCCAATACACTGTACATGCTGGGAACAGACCAGAGTGCTGTTTAATTTTTGTATGACAATGGGAGCACAATAGTGACTCTTCTTACCAGAAAACAACTATTGCTCATAGGACCAGAAACTGCATGTGATTCAACTCCATTTAGGACTGGGAAACAAACGATAGCTTGCCTTACAAGAAACAAACTCTGCTTTTTAGGAAAGAGCACTCTTCTACTCTAATGTGTTTCCTATGGGGTCCGAACAGTGAGCTTGCTCCGAACAAAAGAACTGAGCTTCCTACACACATGGGCGATATCTAGTTCAACTCTGCTTAGGAAACTTACAAGAACAGTAGCTCCTGTTCAGTCAAATGCACATTACTTCCTGGGAACAGACGCCAGTGCTATTTGCACTGTGTATGGCAATGGGAGCGCAATAGTGACTCTTCTTACCAGAAAACAACTCTTGCTCATAGGACGAAATACTGCATGGGATTCAACTACGTTTAGGACTGGGAAACAAACGCTTGCTCGCCTTACTAGAAACACACTCTGCTTTTGAGAAAAGAGCACTCTTCTACTCTACTGTGTTTACTATAGGGCCAGAACAGTGAGCTTGCTCAGAACAAAAGAACTGTGCTTCCTACACACACGGGCCATATCTAGATCAATTCTGCTTAGGAAACTGACAAGAACAGTAGATCCTCTTAAGTCCAATACACTGTACATGCTGGGAACAGATGCCAGTGCTATATGCCCTGTGTATGACAATGGGAGCGCACTAGTGACTCTTCTTACCAGAAAACAACTCTTGCTCATAGGACCAGAAACTGCATGTGATACAACTCCATTTAGGACTGGGAAACAAACGCTAGCTTGCCTTACAAGAAACACACTCTGCTTTTGAGAAAAGAGCACTCTCCTACTCTACTGTGTTTCCTATGGGGTCCGAACAGTCAGCTTGCTCAGAACAAAAGAACTGTGCTTCCTACACACGGGCTATATCTAGTTCAACTCTGCTTAGGAAACTGACAAGAACAGTAGATCCTCTTCAGTGCAATACACTGTACATGCTGGGAACAGACGCCAGTGCTATTTGCACTGTGTATGGCAATGGGAGCACAAGAGTGACTCTTCTTACCAGAGAACAAATCTTGCTCGTAGGACCAGAAACTGCATGTGATTCAACTAAATTTAGAACTGGGAAACAAACGCTAGCTCGCCTTACAAGAAACACACTCTGCTTTTCAGAAACGATCACTCTTCTACTCTACTGTGTTTCCTATAGGGCCAGAACATTGAGCTTGCTCAGAACAAAAGAAATGTGCTTCCTACACACACGGGCAATATCTAGTTCAACTGTGCTTAGGAATCTGACAAGAACAGTAGTTCCTCTTCAGTCCAATACACTGTGCTTGCTAGGAAAAGACACGTGTGCTATTTGCTCTGTGTATGAGAAAGGGAGCGAATAGTGACTTTCCTTACCAGAAAACAACTCTTCTCGTGGGACCAAAAACTGCATGTGATTCAACTCCATTTAGGACTGGAAAACAAACCCTAGCTCGCCTTACAAGAAACACACTCTGCTTTTGAGAAAAGAGCACTCTTCTACTCTACTGTGTTTCCTATAGGGCCAAAACAGTGAGCTTGCTCAGAACAAAAGAACTGTGCTTCTTACACACACGGCCATATCTAGTTCAATTCTGCTTAGGAAACTGACAAGAACAGTAGATTCTCTTCAGTCCAATACACTGTACATGCTGGGAACAGACGCCAATGCTATTTGCCCTGTGTATGACAGTGGGAGCGCAATAGTGACTCTTCTTACCAGAAAACAACTCTTGCTCGTTGGAACAGAAACTGCATGTGATTCAAATCCATTTAGGACAGGGAAACTAACGCTAGCTCAACTTACAAGAAAGACACTATGCTTTTGAGAAAAGGGCACTCTTCTACTCTACGGTGATTCCTATGGGGTCCGAACAGCGAGCTTGCTCAGAACAAAAGAACTGTGCTTCCTACACACACGGGCCATATCTAGTTCAACTATGCTTAGGAAACTGACAAGAACAGTAGCTCCTCTTCATTCCAATACACTGTACTTGCTGGGAACAGACGCGAGTGCTTTTTGCCCTGTGTATGACAGTGGGAGCACAATATTGACTCTTCTTATCATAAAACAATTCTTTCTCGTAGGACCAGAAACTGCATGTGATTGAACTCCCATTTAGGACTGGGAAACAAATGCTAGCTCTCATTACAAGAAACACACTCTGCTTTTTGGAAAAGAGCACTCTTCTACTCTAATGTGTTTCCTATGGGGTCTGAAAAGTGAGCTTGCTCAGAACAAAAGAACTGTGCATCCTACACACACGGGCCATATCTAGTTCAACTCTGCTTAGGAATCTGACAAGAACAGTAGCTCCTCTTCAGTCCAATACACATTACTTGCTGGGAACAGACGCGAGTGCTATTAGCATTGTGTATGGCAATGGGAGCGTAATAGTGACTCTTCTTGCCAGAAAACAACTCTTGCTCATAGGACGAAAAACTGCATGGGATTCAACTACATTTAGGACTGGGGAACAAACGCTATCTCACCTTACAAGAAACACACTCTGCTTTTGAGAAAAGAGCTCGCTTCTACTCTACTGTGTTTCCTATGGGGTCCGAAGAGTGAGCTTGATCAGAACAAAAGAACTGTGCTTCCTACACACAGGGTCCATATCTAGTTCAACTCTGCTTAGGAAACTGACAAGAACAATACCTCCTCTTCAGTACAATACACTGTACTTGCTGGGATCAGACGCGAGTGCTCTTTGCACTGTGCATGGCATTGGGAGCACAATATTGACTTTCCTTACCAGGAAACAATTCTTGCTCGTGGGACCAACAACAGCATGTGATTCAACTCCATTTAGGACTGGAAAACAAACACTAGCTCGCCTTACAAGCAACACACTCTGCTTTTGAGGAAAGAGCACTCTTCTACTCTACTGTGTTTCCTATAGGGCCAGAACAGTGAGCTTGCTCAGAACAAAATAACTGTGCTTCCTACACACACGGCCATATCTAGTTCAATTCTGCTTAGGAAACTGACAAGAACAGTAGATCCTCTTCAGTCCAATACACTGTACATGCTGGGAACAGACCAGAGTGCTATTTGCTTTTTGTATGACAATGGGAGCACAATAGTGACTCTTCTTACCAGAAAACAACTATTGCTCGTAGGACCAGAAACTGCATGTGATTCAACTCCATTTAGTACTGGGAAACAAACACTAGCTCGCCTTACAAGAAACACACTCTGCTTTTGAGAAACGATCACTCTTCTACTCTACTGTGTTTCCTATAGTGCCAGAACAGTGAGCATGCTCAGAACAAAAGAACTGTGCTTCCTACACACACAGCCATATCTAGTTCAATTCTGCTTAGGAAACTGACAAGAACAGTAGATCCTCTTCAGTCCAATACACTGTACATGCTGGGAACAGACGCCAGTGCTATTTGCCCCGTGTATGACAATGGGAGCGCAATAGTGTCTCTTCTTACCAGAAAACAACTCTTGCTCGTTGGACCAGAAAATGCATGTGATTCAAATCAATTTAGGACAGGGAAACAAACCCTAGCTCGCCTTACAAGAAACACACTATGCTTTTGAGAAAAGAGCACTCTTCTACTCTACGGTGTTTCCTATTGGGTCCGAACAGCGAGATGGCTCAGAACAAAAGAACTGTGCTTCCTACACACACGGGCCATATCTAGTTCAACTCTGCTTAGGAAACTGACAAGAACAGTAGCTCCTCTTCAGTCCAATACTCTGTACTTGGTGGGAACAGACGCAAGTCCTATTTGCACTGTGTGTGGCAATGGGAGCACAATAGTGACTTTCCTTACCAAAAAACAACTCTTGCTTGTAGGACCAAAAACTGCATGTGATTCAACTCCATTTAGGACTGGGAAACAAACGCTAGCTCGCCTTACAAGAAACACACTCTGCTTTTGAGAAAAGAGCACTCTTCTACTCTACTGTGTTTCCTATGGGGCCAAAACAGTGAGCTTGCTGAGAAAAAAAGAACTGTGCTTCCTAAACACACGGGCTATATCTAGTTCAACTCTGCTTAGGAAACTGAAAAGAACAGTAGTTCCTCTTCAGTCCAATACACTGTATTTGCTGGGAACAGACACCAGTGCTATTTGAACTGTGTATGAGAGTGGGAGCACAATAGTGACTCTTCTTACCAGAAAACAATTCTTGCTCGTAGGACCAGAATCTGCATGTGATTCAACTCCCATTTAGGACTGGGAAACAAACGCTAGCTAGCATTACAAGAAACACACTCTGCTTTTGAGAAAAGAGCACTCTTCTACTCTTCTGTGTTTCCTATGGGTTCCGAACAGTGACCTTGCTCAGAACAAAAGAACTGTGCTTCCTACACACACGGGCCATATCTAGATTAATTCTGCTTAGAAAACTGACAAGAACAGTAGATCCTCTTTAGTCCAATACACTGTACATGCTGGGAACAGATGCCAGTGCTGTATGCCCTGTGTATGACAATGGGAGCGCACTAGTGATTCTTCTTACCAGAAAACAACTCTTGCTCGTAGGACCAGAAACTGCATGTGATTGAACTCCATTTAGGACTGAGAAACAAACGCTAGCTCGCCTTACAAGAAACACACTCTGCTTTTGAGAAAAGGGCATTCTTCTACTCTACTGTATTTCCTATGGGGTCCGAACAGTGAGCTTGCTCAGAAGAAAAGAACTGTGCTTCGTACACACACGGCCATAGCTAGCTCAATTCTGCTTAGGAAACTGACAAGAACAGTAGATCCTCTTCAGTCCAATACACTGTACATGCTGGGAACAGACCAGAGTGCTATTTGCTTTTTGTATGACAATGGGAGCACAATAGTGACTCTTCTTACCAGAAAACAACTATTGCTCGTAGGACCAGAAACTGCATGGGATTCAACTCCATTTAGGACTGGGAAACAAACGCTAGCTCACCTTAAGAAACACACTCTGCTTTTGAGAAAAGAGCACTATTCTACTCTAATGTGTTTCCTATATGGCCAGAACAGTGAGCTTGCTCAGAACAAAAAAACTGTGCTTCCTACACACACGGCCATATCTAGTTCAACTCTGCTTAGGAAACTGACAAGAACAGTAGATCGTCTTCAGTCCAATACCGTGTACATGCTGGGAACAGACGCCAGTGCTATTTGCCCTGTGTATGACAATGTGAGCGCAATAGTGACTCTTCTTACCAGAAAACAACTCTTGCTCGTAGGACCAGAAACTGCATGTGATTCAACTCCATTTAGGACTGGGAAACAAATGCTAGCTTGCCTTACAAGAAACACACTCTGCTTTTGAGAAAAGAGCACTCTTCTACTATACTGTTCTTCCTATTGTGCCACAACAGTGAGCTTGCTCAGAACAAAAGAACTGTGCTTCCTACACACACGGCCATATCTAGTTCAACTCTGCTTAGGAAACTGACAAGAACAGTAGCTCCTCTTCAGTCCAATACACTGTACATGCTGGGAACAGACGCCAGTGCTATTTGCCCTGTGTATGACAGTGGGAGAGCAATAGTGACTCTTCTTACCAGAAAACAACTCTTGCTCGTAGGACCAGAATATGCATGTGATTCAACTCCCATTTAGGACTGGGAAACAAACGCTAGCTCGCTTACACGAAACACACTCTGTTTTGAGAAAAGAGCACTCTTTTATTCTACTGTGTTTCCTCTGGGGTCCGAACAGTGAGCTTGCTCAGAACAAAAGAACTGTGCTTCCTACACACAATGGCAATATATAGTTTAACTCTGCTTAGGAAACTGACAAGAACAGTAGCTCCTCTTCAGTCCAATACACTGTACTTGCTGGGAACAGACGCGAGTGCTATTTGCACTTTGTGTGGCAATGGGAGCACAATAGTGACTTTCCTTACCAGAAAACAACTCTTACTCATGGGACAAACAACTGCATGTGATTCAACTCCATTTAGGACTGGGAAACAAACGCTAGCTCGCCTTACAAGAAACACACTCTGCTTTTGAGAAAAGAGCACTCTTCTACACTACTGTGTTTCCTATAGGGCCAGGAAAATGAGCTTGCTCAGAACAAAAGAACTGTGATTCCTACACACATGGCCATTTCTTGTTCAATTCTGCTTAGGAAACTGACAAGAACAGTAGATCCTCTTCTGTACAATACACTCTACTGGCTGGGAACAGACGACAGTGCTTTTTGCTTTTTGTATGACAATGGGAGCACAATAGTGAATCTTCTTACCAGAAAACAACTATTGCTCGTAGGACCAGAAACTGCATGTGATTCAACTCCATTTAAGACTGGGAAACAAATGCTTGCTCGCCTTACAAGAAACAAACTCTGCTTTTTAGAAAAGAGCACTCTTCTACTCTAATGTGTTTCCTAAGGGGTCCGAACAGTGAGCTTGCTCAGAACAAAAGAACTGTGCTTCCTACACACACGGCCATATCTAGTTTTACTGTGCTTAGGAATCTGACAAGAACAGTAGCTCCTCTTCAGTCCAATACACTGTACTTGCTGGGAAAAGACACGTGTGCTATTTGCTCTGTGTATGAGAAAGGGAGCAAATAGTGACTTTCCTTACCAGAAAACAACTCTTGCTCGTGGGACCAAAAACTGCATGTGATTCAACTCCATTTAGGACTGGGGAACAAAGGCTAGCTCACCTTACAAGAAACACACTCTGCTTTTGAGAAAAGAGCACTCTTCTACTCTACTGTGTTTCCTATAGGGCCAAAACAGTGAGCTTGCTGAGAAAAAAAGAACTGTGCTTCCTAAACACACGGGCTATATCTAGTTCAACTCTGCTTAGGAAACTGAAAAGAACAGTAGTTCCTCTTCAGTCCAATACACTGTATTTGCTGGGAACAGACACCAGTGCTATTTGAACTGTGTATGAGAGTGGGAGCACAATAGTGACTCTTCTTACCAGAAAACAATTCTTGCTCGTAGGACCAGAATCTGCATGTGATTCAACTCCCATTTAGGACTGGGAAACAAACGCTAGCTAGCATTACAAGAAACACACTCTGCTTTTGAGAAAAGAGCACTCTTCTACTCTTCAGTGTTTCCTATGGGTTCCGAACAGTGACCTTGCTCAGAACAAAAGAACTGTGCTTCCTACACACACGGGCCATATCTAGATTAATTCTGCTTAGAAAACTGACAAGAACAGTAGATCCTCTTTAGTCCAATACACTGTACATGCTGGGAACAGATGCCAGTGCTATATGCCCTGTGTATGACAATGGGAGCGCACTAGTGATTCTTCTTACCAGAAAACAACTCTTGCTCGTAGGACCAGAAACTGCATGTGATTGAACTCCATTTAGGACTGAGAAACAAATGCTAGCTCGCCTTACAAGAAACACACTCTGCTTTTGAGAAAAGGGCCTTCTTCTACTCTACTGTATTTCCTATGGGGTCCGAACAGTGAGCTTGCTCAGAAGAAAAGAACTGTGCTTCGTACACACACGGCCATAGCTAGCTCAATTCTGCTTAAGAAACTGACAAGAACAGTACATCCTCTTCTGTCCAATACACTGTACATGCTGGGAACAGACGCCAGTGCAATTTGCCCTGTGTATGACAATGGGAGCACAATAGTGACTCTTGATACCAGAAAACAACTCTTGCTCGTAGGACCAGAAACTGCATGGGATTCAACTCCATTTAGGACTGGGAAACAAACGCTAGCTCGCCTTAAGAAACACACTCTGCTTTTGAGAAAAGAGCACTATTCTACTCTAATGTGTTTCCTATATGGCCAGAACAGTGAGCTTGCTCAGAACAAAAAAACTGTGCTTCCTACACACACGGCCATATCTAGTTCAACTCTGCTTATGAAACTGACAAGAACAGTAGATCGTCTTCAGTCCAATACCGTGTACATGCTGGGAACAAGCGCCAGTGCTATTTGCCCTGTGTATGACAATGTGAGCGCAATAGTGACTCTTCTTACCAGAAAACAACTCTTGCTCGTAGGACCAGAAACTGCATGTGATTCAACTCCATTTAGGACTGGGAAACAAACGCTAGCTTGCCTTACAAGAAACACACTCTGCTTTTGAGAAAAGAGCACTCTTCTACTATACTGTTCTTCCTATTGTGCCACAACAGTGAGCTTGCTCAGAACAAAAGAACTGTGCTTCCTACACACACGGCCATATCTAGTTCAACTCTGCTTAGGAAACTGACAAGAACAGTAGCTCCTCTTCAGTCCAATACACTGTACATGCTGGGAACAGACTCCAGTGCTATTTGCCCTGTGTATGACAGTGGGAGAGCAATAGTGACTCTTCTTACCAGAAAACAACTCTTGCTCGTAGGACCAGAATATGCATGTGATTCAACTCCCATTTAGGACTGGGAAACAAACGCTAGCTCGCCTTACACGAAACACACTCTGTTTTGAGAAAAGAGCACTCTTCTATTCTACTGTGTTTCCTCTGGGGTCCGAACAGTGAGCTTGCTCAGAACAAAAGAACTGTGCTTCCTACACACACTGGCAATATATAGTTTAACTCTGCTTAGTAAACTGACAAGAACAGTAGCTCCTGTTCAGTCCAATACACTGTACTTGCTGGGAACAGACGCGAGTGCTATTTGCACTGTGTATGGCAATGGGAGCACAATAGTGACTTTCCTTACCAGAAAACAACTCTTACTCGTGGGACAAACAACTGCATGTGATTCAACTCCATTTAGGACTGGGAAACAAACGCTAGCTCGCCTTACAAGAAACACACTCTGCTTTTGAGAAAAGAGCACTCTTCTACTCTACTGTGTTTCCTATAGGGCCAGGAAAATGAGCTTGCTCAGAACAAAAGAACTGTGATTCCTACACACACGGCCATTTCTAGTTCAATTCTGCTTAGGAAACTGACAAGAACAGTAGATCCTCTTCTGTCCAATACACTCTACTGGCTGGGAACAGACGACAGTGCTTTTTGCTTTTTGTATGACAATGGGAGCACAATAGTGAATCTTCTTACCAGAAAACAACTATTGCTCGTAGGACCAGAAACTGCATGTGATTCAACTCCATTTAAGACTGGGAAACAAATGCTTGCTCGCCTTACAAGAAACAAACTCTGCTTTTTAGAAAAGAGCACTTTTCTACTCTAATGTGTTTCCTATGGGGTCCGAACAGTGAGCTTGCTCAGAACAAAAGAACTGTGCTTCCTACACACACGGGCCATATCTAGTTCTACTGTGCTTAGAAATCTGACAAGAACAGTAGCTCCTCTTCAGTCCAATACACTGTACTTGCTGGGAAAAGACACGTGTGCTATTTGCTCTGTGTATGAGAAAGGGAGCAAATAGTGACTTTTCTTACCAGAAAACAACTCTTGCTCGTGGGACCAAAAACTGCATGTGATTCAACTCCATTTAGGACTGGGGAACAAAGGCTAGCTCGCCTTACAAGAAACACACTCTGCTTTTGAGAAAAGAGCACTCTTCTACTCTACTGTGTTTCCTATAGTGCCAAAATATTGAGCTTGCTCAGAAAAAAAAAAACTGTGCATCCTACACACAGCCATATCTAGTTCAATTCTGTTTATGAAACTGACAAGAACAGTACATCCCCTTCAGCCCAATACACTGTACATTCTGGGAACAGACGCCAGTGCTATTTGCACTTTGTATGACAATGGGAGCACAATAGTGACTCTTCTTACCAGAAAACAGCTCTTGCTCGTAGGACCAGAAACTGCATGTGATTCAACTACATTTAGGATTGGGAAACAAACGCAAGCTCTCCTTCCAAGAAACACACTCTGCTTTTTAGAAAAGAGCACTCTTCTACTCTAAAGTGTTTCCTATGGGGTCCGAAAAGTGATCTTGCTCAGAACAAAAGAACTGTGCTTCCTACACACACGGGCCATATCTAGTTCAACTCTGCTTAGGAAATTGACAAGAACAGTAGCTCCTCTTCAGTCCAATACACTGTACTTGCTGGGAACAGACACCAGTGCTATTTGCACTGTGTGTGGCAATGGGAGCACAATTGTGACTTTCCTACCAGAAAACGACTCTTGCTCGTAGGACCAGAAGCTGCATGTGATTCAACTCCATTTAGAACTGGGAAACAAACGCTAGCTCGCCTTACAAGAAACACACTCTGCTTTTGAGAAACGATCACTCTTCTACTCTACAGTGTTTCCTATAGGGCCAGAACAGTGAGCATGCTCAGAACAAAAGAACTGTGCTTCCTACACACACGGCCATATCTAGTTAAATTCTGCTTAGGAAACTGACAAGAACAGTAGATCCTCTTCAGTCCAATACACTGTACATGCTGGGAGCAGACGCCAGTGCTATTTGCCCTGTGTATGACAATGGGAGCGCAATAGTGACTCTTCTTACCAGAAAACAACTCTTGCTCGTTGGACCAGAAACTGCATGTGATTCAAATCCATTTAGGACAGGGAAACAAACGCTAGCTCACCTTACAAGAAACACACTATGCTTTTGATGAAAGGGAACTCTTCTACTCTACGGTGTTTCCCATTGGGTCCGAACAGTGAGCTTGCTCAGAAGAAAAGAAATGTGCTTCCTACACACACGGCCATAGCTAGCTCAATTCTGCTTAGGAAACTGACAAGAACAGTAGATCCTCTTCCGTCCAATACACTGTACATGCTGGGAACAGACGCCAGTGCAATTTGCCCTGTGTATGACAATGGGAGCACAATAGTGACTCTTCCTCCCAGAAAACAACTCTTGCGCGTAGGACCAGAAACTGCATGGGATTCAACTCCATTTAGGACTGGGAATTAAACGCTAGCTCGCCTTACAAGAAACACACTCTGCTTTTGAGAAAAGAGCACTCTTCTACTTTACTGTGTTTCCTATGGGGTCCGAACAGTCAGCTTGCTCAGAACAAAAGAACTGTGCTTCCTACACACGGGCTATATCTAGTTCAACTCTGCTTAGGAAACTGACAAGAACAGTAGATCCTCTTCAGTGCAATACACTGTACATTCTGGGAACAGACGCCAGTGCTATTTGCACTGTGTATGGCAATGGGAGCGCAAGAGTGACTCTTCTTACCAGAAAACAACTCTTGCTCGTAGGATCAGAAACTGCATGGGATTCAACACCATTTAGGACTGGGAAACAAACGCTAGCTTGCCTTACAAGAAACACACTCTGCTTTTGAGAAAAGAGCAGTATTCTACTCTAATGTGTTTCCTATAGGGCCAGAACAGTGAGCTTGCTCAGAACAAAAGAACTGTGCTTTCTACACACACGGGCAATATCTAGTTCAACTGTGCTTAGGAATCTGACAAGAACAGTAGCTCCTTTTCAGTCCAATACACTGTACTTGCTGGGAAAAGACACGTGTGCTATTTGCTCTGTGTATGAGAAAGGGAGCAAATAGTGACTTTCCTTACCAGAAAACAACTCTTGCTCGTGGGACCAAAAACTGCATGTGATTCAACTCCATTTAGGACTGGGAAACAAACGCTAGCTTGCCTTACAAGAAACACACTCTGCTTTTGAGAAAACAGCACTCTTCTACTCTACTGTGTTTCCTATAGGGCCAAAACAGTGAGCTTGCTCAGAACAAAAGAACTGTGCTTCATACACACATGGCCATATCTAGTTAAATTCTGCTTAGGAAACTGACAAGAACAGTAGATCCTCTTCAGTCCAATACACTGTACATGCTGGGAACAGACGCCAGTGCTATTTGCCCTGTGTATGACAATGGGAGCGCAATAGTGACTCTTCTTACCAGAAAACAGCTCTTGCTCGTAGGACCAGAAACTGCATGTGATTCAACTCCATTTAGGACTGCGAAACAAACACTAGGTCGCCTTATAAGAAACACACTCTGCTTTTGAGAAAAGAGCACTCTTCTACTATACTGTTTTTCCTATTGGGCCACAACAGTGAGCTTGCTCAGAAAAAAAGAACTGTGCTTCCTACACACACGGCCATATCTAGTTCAACTCTGCTTAGGAAACTGACAAGAACTGTAGCTCCTTTTCAGTCCAATACACTGTAGATGCTGGGATCAGACGCGAGTGCTCTTTGCACTGTGCATGGCAATGGGAGCACAATATTGACTTTCCTTACCAGAAAACAACTCTTGCTCGTGGGACCAACAACTGCATGTGATTCAACTCCATTTAGGACTGGAAAACAAACGCTAGCTCGCCTTAAAAGCAACACAATCTGCTTTTGAGAAAAGAGCACTCTTCTACTCTACTCTGTTTCCTATAGGGCCAGAACAGTGAGCTTGCTCAGAACAAAAGAACTGTGCTTCCTACACACACGGCCATATCTAGTTCAATTCTGCTTAGGAAACTGACAAGAACAGTAGATCCTCTTCAGTCCAATACACTGTACATGCTGGGAAGAGGCCAGAGTGCTATTTGCTTTTTGTATGACAATGGGAGCACAATAGTGACTCTTCTTACCAGAAAACAACTATTGCTCATAGGACCAGAAACTGCATGTGATTCAACTCCATTTAGGACTGGGAAACAAACGCTAGCTCGCCTTACAAGAAACAAACTCTGCTTTTTAGGAAAGAGCACTCTTCTACTCTAATGTGTTTCCTATGGGGTCCGAACAGTGAGCTTGCTCCGAACAAAAGAACTGAGCTTCCTACACACATGGGCGATATCTAGTTCAACTCTGCTTAGGAAACTTACAAGAACAGTAGCTCCTGTTCAGTCAAAAGCACATTACTTCCTGGGAACAGACGCCAGTGCTATTTGCACTGTGTATGGCAATGGGAGCGCAATAGTGACTCTTCTTACCAGAAAACAACTCTTGCTCATAGGACGAAATACTGCATGGGATTCAACTACATTTAGGACTGGGAAACAAACGCTAGCTTGCCTTACAAGAAACACACTCTGCTTTTGAGAAAAGAGCACTCTTCTACTATACTGTGTTTACTATAGGGCCAGAACAGTGAGCTTGCTCAGAACAAAAGAACTGTGCTTCCTACACACACGGGCCATATCTAGATCAATTCTGCTTAGAAAACTGACAAGAACAGTAGATCCTCTTAAGTCCAATACACTGTACATGCTGGGAACAGATGCCAGTGCTATATGCCCTGTGTATGACAATGGGAGCGCACTAGTGACTCTTCTTACCAGAAAACAACTCTTGCTCGTAGGACCAGAAACTGCATGTGATACAACTCTATTTAGGACTGGGAAACAAACGCTAGCTCGCCTTACAAGAAACACACTCTGCTTTTGAGAAAAGAGCACTCTCCTACTCTACTGTGTTTCCTATGGGGTCCGAACAGTCAGCTTTCTCAGAACAAAAGAACTGTGCTTCCTACACACGCGCTATATCTAGTTCAACTCTGCTTAGGAAACTGACAAGAACAGTAGATCCTCTTCAGTGCAATACACTGTACATGCTGGGAACAGACGCCAGTGCTATTTGCACTGTGTATGTCAATGGGAGTGCAAGAGTGACTCTTCTTACCAGAGAACAAATCTTGCTCGTAGGACCAGAAACTGCATGTGATTCAACTCCATTTAGGACTGGGAAACAAACGCTAGCTTGCCTTACAAGAAACACACTCTGCTTTTGAGAAATGAGCACTCTTCTACTCTACTGTGTTTCCTATAGGGCCACAACAGTGAGCTTGCTCAGAAAAAAAGAACTGTGCTTCCTACACACACGGCCATATCTAGTTCAACTCTGCTTAGGAAACTGACAAGAACTGTAGCTCTTCTTCAGTCCAATACACTGTACATGCTGGGATCAGACGCGAGTGCTCTTTGCACTGTGCATGGCAATGGGAGCACAATATTGACTTTCCTTACCAGAAAACAACTCTTGCTCGTGGGACCAACAACTGCATGTGATTCAACTCCATTTAGGACTGGAAAACAAACGCTAGCTCGCCTTAAAATCAACACACTCTGCTTTTGAGAAAAGAGCACTCTTCTACTCTACTCTGTTTCCTATAGGGCCAAAACAGTGAGCTTGCTCAGAACAAAAGAACTGTGCTTCCTACACACACGGCCATATCTAGTTCAATTCTGCTTAGGAAACTGACAAGAACAGTAGATCCTCTTCAGTCCAATACACTGTACATGCTGGGAAGAGACCAGAGTGCTATTTGCTTTTTGTATGACAATGGGAGCACAATAGTGACTCTTCTTACCAGAAAACAACTATTGCTCATAGGACCAGAAACTGCATGTGATTCAACTCCATTTAGGACTGGGAAACAAACGCTAGCTCGCCTTACAAGAAACAAACTCTGCTTTTTAGGAAAGAGCACTCTACTCTTCTAATGTGTTTCCTATGGGGTCCGAACAGTGAGCTTGCTCCGAACAAAAGAACTGAGCTTCCTACACACATGGGCGATATCTAGTTCAACTCTGCTTAGGAAACTTACAAGAACAGTAGCTCCTGTTCAGTCAAATGCACATTACTTCCTGGGAACAGACGCCAGTGCTATTTGCACTGTGTATGGCAATGGGAGCGCAATAGTGACTCTTCTTACCAGAAAACAACTCTTGCTCATAGGACGAAATACTGCATGGGATTCAACTACATTTAGGACTGGGAAACAAACGCTAGCTCGCCTTACAAGAAACACACTCTGCTTTTGAGAAAAGAGCACTCTTCTACTCTACTGTGTTTACTATAGGGCCAGAACAGTGAGCTTGCTCAGAACAAATGAACTGTGCTTCCTAAACACACGGGCCATATCTAGATCAATTCTGCTTAGGAAACTGACAAGAACAGTAGATCCTCTTAAGTCCAATACACTGTACATGCTGGGAACAGATGCCAGTGCTATATGCCCTGTGTATGACAATGGGAGCGCACTAGTTACTCTTCTTACCAGAAAACAACTCTTGCTCGTAGGACCAGAAACTGCGTGTGATACAACTCCATTTAGGACTGGGAAACAAACGCTAGCTCGCCTTACAAGAAACACACTCTGCTTTTGAGAAAAGAGCACTCTCCTACTCTACTGTGTTTCCTATGGGGTCCGAACAGTCAGCTTGCTCAGAACAAAAGAACTGTGCTTCCTACACACGGGCTATATCTAGTTCAACTCTGCTTAGGAAACTGACAAGAACAGTAGATCCTCTTCAGTGCAATACACTGTACATGCTGGGAACAGACGCCAGTGCTATTTGCACTGTGTATGGCAATGGGAGCGCAAGAGTGACTCTTCTTACCAGAGAACAAATCTTGCTCGTAGGACCAGAAACTGCATGTGATTCAACTCCATTTAGGACTGGGAAACAAACGCTAGCTTGCCTTACAAGAAACACACTCTGCTTTTGAGAAAAGAGCACTCTTCTACTCTACTGTGTTTCATATAGGGCCAGAACAGTGAGCTTGCTCAGAACAAAAGAACTGTGCTTCCTACACACACGGCCATATCTAGTTCAATTCTGCTTAGGAAACTGACAAGAACAGTAGATCCCCTTCAGTCCAATACACTGCACATGCTGGGAACAGACGCCAGTTCTATTTGCACTGTGTATGACAATGGGAGCACAATAGTGACTCTTTTTAACAGAAAACAGCTCTTGCTCCTAGGACCAGAAACTGCATGTGATTCAACTCCCTTTAGGACTGGTAAACAAACGCAAGTTCTCCTTACAAGAAACAGACTCTGCTTTTTAGAAAAGAGCACTCTTCTACTCTAATGTGTTTCCTATGGGGTCCGAAAAGTGAGCTTGCTCAGAACAAAAGAACTGTGCTTCCTACACACACGGGCCATATCTAGTTCAACTCTGCTTAGGAAACTGACAAGAACAGTAGCTCCTCTTCAGTCCAATACACTCTACTGGCTGGGAACAGACGCGAGTGCTATTTGCACTGTGTGTGGCAATGGGAGCACAATAGTGACTTTCCCACCAGAAAACGACTCTTGCTCGTAGGACCAGAAACTGCATGTGATTCAACTCCATTTAGAACTGGGAAACAAACGCTAGCTCGCCTTACAAGAAACACACTCTGCTTTTCAGAAACGATCACTCTTCTACTCTACTGTGTTTCCTATAGGGCCAGAACATTGAGCTTGCTCAGAACAAAAGAAATGTGCTTCCTACACACACGGGCAATATCTAGTTCAACTGTGCTTAGGAATCTGACAAGAACAGTAGCTCCTCTTCAGTCCAATACACTGTGCTTGCTAGGAAAAGACACGTGTGCTATTTGCTCTGTGTATGAGAAAGGGAGCGAATAGTGACTTTCCTTACCAGAAAACAACTCTTCTCGTGGGACCAAAAACTGCATGTGATTCAACTCCATTTAGGACTGGAAAACAAACGCTAGCTTGTCTTACAAGAAACACACTCTGCTTTTGAGAAAAGAGCACTCTTCTACTCTACTGTGTTTCCTATAGGGCCAAAACAGTGAGCTTGCTCAGAACAAAAGAACTGTGCTTCTTACACACACGGCCATATCTAGTTCAATTCTGCTTAGGAAACTGACAAGAACAGTAGATTCTCTTCAGTCCAATACACTGTACATGCTGGGAACAGACGCCAATGCTATTTGCCCTGTGTATGACAGTGGGAGCGCAATAGTGACTCTTCTTACCAGAAAACAACTCTTGCTCGTTGGAACAGAAACTGCATGTGATTCAAATCCATTTAGGACAGGGAAACTAACGCTATCTCAACTTACAAGAAAGACACTATGCTTTTGAGAAAAGGGCACTCTTCTACTCTACGGTGTTTCCTATGGGGTCCGAACAGCGAGCTTGCTCAGAACAAAAGAACTGTGCTTCCTACACACACGAGCCATATCTAGTTCAACTATGCTTAGGAAACTGACAAGAACAGTAGCTCCTCTTCAGTCCAATACACTGTACTTGATGGGAACAGACGCGAGTCCTATTTGCACTGTGTGTGGCAATGGGAGCACAATAGTGACTCTTCTTACCAGAAAACAACTCTTGCTTGTAGGACCAAAAACTGCATGTGATTCAACTCCATTTAGGACTGGGAAAAAAACGCTAGCTTGCCTTACAAGAAACACACTCTGCTTTTGAGAAAGAGCACTCTTCTACTCTACTGTGTTTCATATATGGCCAAAACAGTGAGCTTGCTCAGAACAAAAAAACTGTGCTTCCTACACACGGGCTATATCTAGTTCAACTCTGCTTAGGAAACTGACAAGAACAATAGCTCCTCTTCATTTAAATACACTGTACTTGCTGGGAACAGACGCGAGTGCTTTTTGCCCTGTGTATGACAGTGGGAGCACAATATTGACTCTTCTTATCATAAAACAATTCTTTCTCGTAGGACCAGAAACTGCATGTGATTGAACTCCCATTTAGGACTGGAAAACAAATGCTAGCTCTCATTACAAGAAACACACTCTGCTTTTTGGAAAAGAGCACTCTTCTACTCTAATGTGTTTCCTATGGGGTCTGAAAAGTGAGCTTGCTCAGAACAAAAGAACTGTGCATCCTACACACACGGGCCATATCTAGTTCAACTCTGCTTAGGAATCTGACAAGAACAGTAGCTCCTCTTCAGTCCAATACACATTACTTGCTGGGAACAGACGCGAGTACTATTAGCAGTGTGTATGGCAATGGGAGCGTAATAGTGACTCTTCTTACCAGAAAACAACTCTTGCTCATAGGACGAAAAACTGCATGGGATTCAACTACATTTAGTACTGGGAAACAAACGCTATCTCACCTTACAAGAAACACACTCTGCTTTTGAGAAAAGAGCTCGCTTCTACTCTACTGTGTTTCCTATGGGGTCCTAAGAGTGAGCTTGCTCAGAACAAAAGAACTGTGCTTCCTACACACAGGGTCCATATCTAGTTCAACTCTGCTTAGGAAACTGACAAGAACAATACCTCCTCTTCAGTACAATACACTGTACTTGCTGGGATCAGACGCGAGTGCTCTTTGCACTGTGCATGGCAATGGGAGCACAATATTGACTTTATAGGAAACACATTAGAGTAGAAGAGTGCTCTTTTCTAAAAAGCAGAGTCTGTTTCTTGTAAGGAGAGCTTGCGTTTGTTTACCAGTCCTAAAGGGAGTTGAATCACATGCAGTTTCTGGTCCTAGGAGCAAGAGCTGTTTTCTGGTAAGAAGAGTCACTATTGTGCTCCCATTGTCATACACAGTGCAAATAGCACTGGCGTCTGTTCCCAGCATGTACAGTGTATTGGACTGAAGGGGATCTACTGTTCTTGTCAGTTTCCTAAACAGAATTGAACTAGATATGGCCGTGTGTGTAGGAAGCACAGTTTTTTTGTTCTGAGCAAGCTCACTGTTTTGGCCCTATAGGAAACACAGCAGAGTAGAAGAGTGTTCTTTTCTCAAAAGTAGAGTGTGTTTCTTGTAAGGCAAGCTAGCGTTTGTTTCCCAGTCCTAAATGGAGTTGAATCACATGCAGTTTCTGTTCCTACGAGCAAGATTTGTTCTCTGGTAAGAAGAGTCACTCTTGCGCTCCCATTGCCATACACAGTGCAAATAGCACTGGCGTCTGTTTCCAGCATGTACAGTGTATTGCACTGAAGAGGATCTACTGTTCTTGTCAGTTTCCTAAGCAGAGTTGAACTAGATATAGCCCGTGTGTAGGAAGCACAGTTCTTTTGTTCTGAGCAAGCTGACGGTTCGGACCCCATAGGAAACACAGTAGAGTAGAAGAGGGCTCTTTTCTCAAAAGCAGAGTGTGTTTCTTGTAAGGCGAGCTAGCGTTTTTTTCCCAGTCCTAAATGGAGTTGTATCACATGCAGTTTCTGGTCCTACGAGCAAGAGTTGTTTTCTGGTAAGAAGAGTCACTAGTGCGCTCCCATTGTCATACAAAGGGCATATAACACTGGCATCTGTTCCCAGTATGTACAGTGTATTGGACTTAAGATTATCTACTGTTCTTGTCAGTTTCCTAAGCAGAATTGATCTAGATATGGCCCGTGTGTGTAGGAAGCACAGTTCTTTTGTTCTGAGCAAGCTCACTGTTCTGGCCCTAAGTAAACACAGTAGAGTAGAAGAGTGCTCTTTTCTCAAAAGCAGAGTGTGTTTCTTGTAAGGCGAGCTAGCGTTTGTTTCCCAGTTCTAAATGTAGTTGAATCCCATGCAGTATTTCGTCCTATGAGCAAGAGTTGTTTTCTTCTAAGAAGTGTCACTATTGCGCTCCCATTGCCATACACAGTGCAAATAGCACTGGCGTCTGTTCCCAGGAAGTAATGTGCATTTCACTGAACAGGAGCTACTGTTCTTGTAAGTTTCCTAAGCAGAGTTGAACTAGATATCGCCCATGTGTGTAGGAAGCTCAGTTCTTTTGTTCGGAGAAAGCTCACTGTTCGGACCCCATAGGAAACACATTAGAGTAGAAGAGTGCCCTTTTCTCAAAAGCAGAGTGTGTTTCTTGTAAGGCAAGCTAGCGTTTGTTTCTCAGTCCTAAATGGAGTTGAATCACATGCAGTTTCTGGTCCTACGAGCAAGAGTTGTTTACTGGTAAGAAGAGTCACTAGTGCGCTCCCTTTGTCATACATAGGGCATATAGCACTGGCATCTGTTCCCAGCATGTACAGTGTATTGGACTAAAGAGGATCTACTGTTCTTGTCAGTTTTCTAAGCAGAATTAATCTAGATATGGCCCGTGTGTGTAGGAAGCACAGTTCTTTTGTTCTGAGCAAGCTCACTGTTCGGAAACCATAGGAAACACAGAAGAGTGCAAGAGTGCTCTTTTCTCAAAAGCAGAGTGTGTTTCTTGTAATGCTAGCTAGCGTTTGTTTCCCAGTCCTAAATGGGAGTTGAATCACATGCAGATTCTGGTCCTACGAGCAAGAATTGTTTTCTGGTAAGAAGAGTCACTATTGTGCTCCCACTCTCATACACAGTTCAAATAGCACTGGTGTCTGTTCCCAGCAAATACAGTATATTGGACTGAAGAGGAACTACTGTTCTTTTCAGTTTCCTAAGCAGAGTTGAACTAGATATAGCCCGTGTGTTTAGGAAGCACAGTTCTTTTTTTCTGAGCAAGCTCACTGTTTTGGCCCTATAGGAAACACAGTAGAGTAGAAGAGTGCTCTTTTCCCAAAAGCAGAGTGTGTTTCATGTAAGGCGAGCTAGCGTTTGTTTCCCAGTCCTAAATGGAGTTGAATCACATGCAGTTTTTGGTCCTACAAGCAAGAGTTGTTTTTTGGTAAGGAAAGTCACTATTGTGCTCCCATTGCCACACACAGTGCAAATAGGACTTGCGTCTGTTCCCACCAAGTACAGAGTATTGGACTGAAGAGGAGCTACTGTTCTTGTCAGTTTCCTAAGCAGAGTTGAACTAGATATGGCCCGTGTGTGTAGGAAGCACAGTTCTTTTGTTCTGAGCCATCTCGCTGTTCGGACCCAATAGGAAACACCGTAGAGTAGAAGAGTGCTCTTTTCTCAAAAGCATAGTGTGTTTCTTGTAAGGCGAGCTAGGGTTTGTTTCCCTGTCCTAAATGGATTTGAATCACATGCAGTTTTTGGTCCAACGAGCAAGAGTTGTTTTCTGGTAAGAAGAGACACTATTGCGCTCCCATTGTCATACACGGGGCAAATAGCACTGGCGTCTGTTCCCAGCATGTACAGTGTATTGGACTGAAGAGGATCTACTGTTCTTGTCAGTTTCCTAAGCAGAATTGAACTAGATATGGCTGTGTGTGTAGGAAGCACATTTCTTTTGTTCTGAGCATGCTCACTGTTCTGGCCCTATAGGAAACACAGTAGAGTAGAAGAGTGATCGTTTCTCAAAAGCAGAGTGTGTTTCTTGTAAGGCGAGCTAGCGTTTGTTTCCCAGTTCTAAATGGAGTTGAATCACATGCAGTTTCTGGTCCTACGAGCAATAGTTGTTTTCTGGTAAGAAGAGTCACTATTGTGCTCCCATTGTCATACAAAAAGCAAATAGCACTCTGGTCTGTTCCCAGCATGTACAGTGTATTGGACTGAAGAGGATCTACTGTTCTTGTCAGTTTCCTAGGGCCAGAACATTGAGCTTGCTCAGAACAAAAGAAATGTGCTTCCTACACACACGGGCAATATCTAGTTCAACTGTGCTTAGGAAACTGACAAGAACAGTAGCTCCTCTTCAGTCCAATACACTGTACTTGCTAGGAAAAGACACGTGTGCTTTTTGATCTGTGTATGAGAAAGGGAGCGAATAGTGACTTTCCTTACCAGAAAACAACTCTTGCTTGTAGGACCAAAAACAGCATGTGATTCAACTCCATTTAGGACTGGGAAAAAAACGCTAGCTTGCCTTACAAGAAACACACTCTGCTTTTGAGAAAGAGCACTCTTCTACTCTACTGTGTTTCCTATATGGCCAAAACAGTGAGCTTGCTCAGAACAAAAGAACTGTGCTTCCTACACACGGGCTATATCTAGTTCAACTCTGCTTAGGAAACTGACAAGAACAGTAGCTCCTCTTCATTCCAATACACTGTACTTGCTGGGAACAGACGCGAGTGCTTTTTGACCTGTGTATGACAGTGGGAGCACAATATTGACTCTTCTTATCATAAAACAATTCTTTCTCGTAGGACCAGAAACTGCATGTGATTCAACTCCCATTTAAGACTGGGAAACAAATGCTAGCTCTCATTACAAGAAACACACTCTGCTTTTGAGAAAAGAGCACTCTTCTACTCTACTGTCTTTCCTATGGGTTCCGAACAGTGAGCTTGCTCAGAACAAAAGAACTGTGCTTCCTACACACATGGCCATATCTAGTTCAATTCTGCCTAGGAAACTGACAAGAACAGTAGATCCTCTTCAGTCCAATACACTGTACATGCTGGGAACAGACGACAGTGCTATTTGCTTTTTGTATGACAATGGGAACACAATAGTGACTCTTCTTACCAGAAAACAACTATTGCTCGTAGGACCAGAAACTGCATGTGATTCAACTCCATTTAGGACTGGGAAACAAACGCTAGCTCGCCTTACAAGAAACAATCTCTGCTTTTTAGGAAAGAGCACTCTTCTACTCTAATGTGTTTGCTATGGGGTCCGAACAGTGAGCTTGCTCAGAACAAAAGAACTGTGCTTCCTACACACACGGCCATATCTAGTTCAACTCTGCTTAGGAAACTTACAAGAACAGTAGCTCCTGTTCAGTCAAATGCACATTACTTCCTGGGAACAGACGCGAGTGCTATTTGCACTGTGTATGGCAAGGGGAGCACAATAGTGACTCTTCTTACCAGAAAACAACTTTTGCTCATAGGACGAAATACTGCATGGGATTCAACTACATTTAGGACTGGGAACCACCGCTAGCTCGCCTTTCAAGAAACACACTCTGCTTTTGAGAAAAGAGCACTCTTCTACTCTACTGTGTTTCCTATAGGGCCAGTACAGTGATCTTGCTCAGAACAAAAGAACTGTGCTTCCTACACACACGGGCCATATCTAGTTCAACTCTGCTTAGGAAACTGACAAGAACAGTAGCTCCTCTTCTGTCCAATACACTGTACTTGCTGGGAACAGACGAGAGTGCTACTTGCACTGTGTATGATAATGGTAGCACAATAGTGACTCTTCTTACCAGAAAACAACTCTCGCTCGTAGGACCAGAAACTGCATGTGATTCAATTCCGTTTAGGACTGGGAATCAAACACTAGCTTGCCTTACAAGAAACACACTCTGCTTCTGAGAAAAGAGCACTCTTCTACTCTTCTGTGTTTCCTATAGGGCCAGAACAGTGAGCATGCTCAGAACAAAAGAACTGTGCTTCCTACACACACGGGCCATATCTAGTTCAACTCTGCTTAGGAAACTGACAAGAACAGTATCTTCTCTTCAGTCCAATACACTGTACTTGCTGGGAACAGACGCGAGTGCTATTTGCACTGTTTATGGCAAAGGGAACACAATTGTGACTTTCCTTACCAGAAAACATCCCTTGCTCGTAGGACCAGAAACTGCATGTGATTCCACTCCATTTAAGACTGGGAAACAAACGCTAGCTCGCTTTACAAGAAACACACTCTGCTTTTGAGAAAAGAGCACTCTTCTACTCTACTGTGTTTCCTATAGGGCCAAAACAGTGTGCTTCCTCAGAAGAAAAGAACTGTTCTTCCTACACAAACGGGCTATTACTAGTTCAACTCTGCTTAGGAAACTGACAAGAACAGTAGATCCTCTTCAGTCCAATACACTGTACATGCTGGGAACAGACGCGAGTGCTATTTGCCCTGTGTATGACAATGGGAGGGCAATAGTGATTATTCTTACCAGAAAACAATTCTTGCTACTAGGATCAGAAACTGAATGTGATTCAACTCCATTTATGACCGGGAAACAAATGCTAGCTCGCCTTACAAGAAACACACTCTGCTTTTGAGAAAAGAGCACTCTTCTACTCTACTGTGTTTCCTATGGGGTCTGAAGAGTGAGCTTGGTCAGAACAAAAGAACTGTGCTTCCTACACACGGGCCATATCTAGTTCAACTCTGCTTAGGAAACTAACAAGAACAGTAGCTCTTCTTCTGTCCAATACACTGTACTTGCTAAGAACAGTAGCGAGTGTTGTTTGCACTGTGTATGGCAATAGGATTGCAATAGTGACTCTTCTTACCAGAAAACAACTCTTGCTCATAGGACCAGAAACTGCATGTAATTCAACTCCATTTAGGACTGGGAAACAAACGCTAGCTCACCTTACAAGAAACACACTTTGCTTTTGATAAAAGAGCACTCTTCTACTCTTCTGTGTTTCCTATAGGACCAGAACAGTGAGCTTGCTCAGAACAAAAGAACTGTGCTTCCTACACACACGTGCCATATCTAGTTCAACTCTGCTTAGGAAACTGACAAGAACAGTAGCTCCTCTTCAGTCCAATACACTGTACTTGCTGGGAACAGACGCGAGTGCTATTTTTACTGTGTATGGCAATGGGAGCACAATAGTGACTCTTCTTACCAGAAAACAACTCTTGCTCGTAGGACCAAAAACTGCATTTGATTCACCTCCATTTAGGACTGGGAAACAAACGCTAGCTAGACTTCCAACAAACACACTCTGCTTTTGAGAAAAGAGCACTCCTCTACTCTACTGTGTTTCCTATAGGGCCAGAACAGTGAGCTTGCTCAGAACAAAAGAACCGTGCTTCCTACACACACGGGCCATATCTAGTTCAACTCTGCTTAGGAAACTGACAAGAACTGTAGATCCTCTTCAGTCCAATACACTGTACTTGCTAGGAACAGACGCCAGTGCTATTTGCACTGTGAATGACAAAGGGAGCGCAATAGTGACTCTTCTTAGCAAAAACAACTCTTGCTCATAGGACCAGAAACTGCATGTGATTCAACTCGATTTAGGACTGGGAAACAAACGCTAGCTCGCCTTACAAGAAACACACTCTCCTATTGAGAAAAGAGCACTCTTCTACTCTACTGTGTTTCCTGTAGGGCCAGAACAGTGAGCTTGCTCAGAACAAAAGAACTGTGCTTCCTAGACACGGGCCATATCTAGTTCAATTCTGCTTAGTAAACTGACAAGAGCAGTAGATCCTCTTCGGTCCAATACACTGTACATGCTGGGAACAAACGCCAGTGCGATTTGCACTGTGTATGGCAATGGGAGCGCAATAGTGACTCTTCTTACCAGAAAACAACTCTTGCTCGTAGGACCAGAAACTGCATGTGATTCAACTCAATTTAGAACTGGGAAACAAACACTAGCTCGCCTTACAAGAAACACTTTCTGCTTTTGAGAAAAGAGCACTCTTCTACTCTACTGTGTTTCCTATAGGGCCAGAACAGTGAGCTTGCTCAGAACAAAAGAACTGTGCTTCCTACACACACGTGCCATATCTAGTTCAACTCTGCTTAGGAAACTGACAAGAACAGTAGCTCCTCTACAGTCCAATACACTGTACTTGCTGGGAACAGACGCGAGTGCTATTTTTACTGTGTATGGCAATGGGAGCGCAATAGTGACTCTTCTTACCAGAAAACAACTCTTGCTCGTAGGACCAAAAACTGCATTTGATTCACCTCCATTTAGGACTGGGAAACAAACGCTAGCTAGACTTCCAACAAACACACTCTGCTTTTGAGAAAAGAGCACTCCTCTACTCTACTGTGTTTCCTATAGGGCCAGAACAGTGAGCTTGCTCAGAACAAAAGAACCGTGCTTCCTACACACACGGTCCATATCTAGTTCAACTCTGCTTAGGAAACTGACAAGAACTGTAGATCCTCTTCAGTCCAATACACTGTACTTGCTAGGAACAGACGCCAGTGCTATTTGCACTGTGAATGACAAAGGGAGCGCAATAGTGACTCTTCTTAGCAAAAACAACTCTTGCTCATAGGACCAGAAACTGCATGTGATTCAACTCGATTTAGGACTGGGAAACAAACGCTAGCTCGCCTTACAAGAAACACACTCTGCTATTGAGAAAAGAGCACTCTTCTACTCTACTGTGTTTCCTGTAGGGCCAGAACAGTGAGCTTGCTCAGAACAAAAGAACTGTGCTTCCTAGACACGGGCCATATCTAGTTCAATTCTGCTTAGTAAACTGACAAGAGCAGTAGATCCTCTTCGGTCCAATACACTGTACATGCTGGGAACAAACGCCAGTGCGATTTGCACTGTGTATGGCAATGGGAGCGCAATAGTGACTCTTCTTACCAGAAAACAACTCTTGCTCGTAGGACCAGAAACTGCATGTGATTCAACTCAATTTAGAACTGGGAAACAAACACTAGCTCGCCTTACAAGAAACACTTTCTGCTTTTGAGAAAAGAGCACTCTTCTACTCTACTGTGTTTCCTATAGGGCCAGAACAGTGAGCTTGCTCAGAACAAAAGAACTGTGCTTCCTACACACACGTGCCATATCTAGTTCAACTCTACTTAGGAAACTGACAAGAACAGTAGCTCCTCTTCAGTCCAATACACTGTACTTGCTGGGAACAGACGCAAGTGCTATTTTTACTGTGTATTGCAATGGGAGCGCAATAGTGACTCTTCTTACCAGAAAACAACTCTTGCTCGTAGGACCACAAACTGCATTTGATTCACCTCCATTTAGGACTGGGAAACAAACGCTAGCTAGACTTCCAACAAACACACTCTGCTTTTGAGAAAAGAGCACTCCTCTACTCTACTGAGTTTCCTATAGGGCCAGAACAGTGAGCTTGCTCAGAACAAAAGAACCGTGCTTCCTACACACACGGGACATATCTAGATCAACTCTGCTTAGGAAACTGACAAGAACAGTAGCTCCTCTTCAGTCCAATACACTGTACTTACTGGGAGCAGACGCGAGTGCTGTTTGTGCAGTGTATGGCAAAGGGAGCGAAATAGTGACTCTTGTTACCAGATAACATCTCTTGCTCGTAGGACCAGAAATTGCATGGGATTCAACTCCGTTTCTGACTGGGAAATAAACACTAGCTAGCCTTACAAGAAACACACCCTGCTTTTGAGAAAAGAGCACTCTTCTACTCTACTGTGTTTAGTATGGGGTGCGAAAATTGAGCTTGCTCAGAACAAAAGAACTGTGCTTCACACACACGGGCCATATCTAGTTCAACTCTGCTTAGGAAACTGACAAGAACAGTAGCTCCTCTTCTGTCCAATACACTGTACTTGCTGGGAACAGACGAGAGTGCTATTTGCACTGTGTATGACAATGGTAGCACAATAGTGACTCTTCTTACCAGAAAACAACTCTTGCTCGTAGGACCAGAAACTGCATGTGATTCAACTCCGTTTATTACTGGGAATCAAACACTAGCTTGCCTTACAAGAAACACACTCTGCTTCTGAGAAAAGAGCACTCTTCTACTCTTCTGTGTTTCCTATAGGGCCAGAACAGTGCGCTTGCTCAGAACAAAAGAACTGTGCTTCCTACACACACGGGCCATATCTAGTTCAACTCTGCTTAGGAAACTGACAAGAACAGTAGCTTCTCTTCAGTCCAATACACTGTACTTGCTGGGAACAGACGCGAGTGCTATTTGCACTGTTTATGGCAAAGGGAACACAATAGTGACTTTCCTTACCAGAAACCATCCCTTGTTCATAGGACCAGAAACTGCATGTGAATCCACTCCATTTAGGACTGGGAAACAAACGCTAGCTCGCTTTACAAGAAACACACTCTGCTTTTGAGAAAAGAGCACTGTTCTACTCTACTGTGTTTCCTATAGGGCCAAAACAGTGTGCTTCCTCAGAACAAAAGAACTGTGCTTCCTACACAAACGGGCTATTACTAGTTCAACTCTGCTTAGGAAACTGACAATAACAGTAGATCCTCTTCAGTCCAATACACTGTACATGCTGGGAACAGACGCCAGTGCTATTTGCCATGTGTATGACAATGGGAGGGCAATAGTGACTCTTCTTACCAGAAAACAATTCGTGCTACTAGGATCAGAAACTGAATGTGATTCAACTCCATTTAGGACTGGGAAACAAACGCTAGCTCGCCTTACAAGAAACACACTCTGATTTTGAGAAAAGAGCACTCTTCTACTCTACTGTGTTTCCTATGGGGTCTGAAGAGTGAGCTTGGTCAGAACAAAAGAACTGTGCTTCCTACACACACGGGCCATATCTAGTTCAACTCTGCTTAGGAAACTGACAAGAACAGTAGATCATCTTCAGTCCAATACACTGTACATGCTGGGAACAGACGCCAGTGCTATTTGACCTGTGTATGACAATGGGAGGGCAATAGTGACTCTTCTTACCAGAAAAAACTCTTGATCGTAGGACCAGAAACTGCATGTGATTCAACTCCATTTAGGACTGGGAAACAAACGCTAGCTTGCCTTACAAGAAACACACTCTGCTTTTGAGAAAAGAGCACTCTTCTACTCTACTGTGTTTCCTAAATGGCCAGGACAGTGAGCTTCCTCAGAACAAAAGAACTGTGCTTCCTGTATACACGGGGCATATCTAGTTCAACTCTGCTTAGGAAAGTGACAAGAACAGTAGATCCTCTTCAGTCCAATACACTGTACATGCTGGGAAAAGACGCCAGTGCTATTTGCCCTGTGTATGACAATGGGAGCGCAATAGTGACTCTTCTTACCAAAAAACAACTCTTGCTCTTAGGACCAGAAACTGCATGTGATTCAACTCCAATTTAGGTTGGGAAACAAAAGCTAGCTTGCATTACAAGAAACACACTCTGCTTTTGAAAAAAGAGCACTCTTCTACTCTACTGTGTTTCCTATGGGTTCCGAACAGTGAGCTTGCTCAGAACAAAAGAACTGTGCTTCCTACACACACGGCCATATCTAGTTCAACTCTGGTTAGGAAACTGACAAGAACAGTAGCTCCTCTTCAGGAAAATACACTGTACATGCTGGGAACAAACGCCAGTGCTATTTGCCCTGTGTATGACAGTGGGAGCGCAATAGTGACTCTTCTTACCAGAAAATAACTCTTGCTCGTAGGACCAGAATATGCATGTGATTCAACTCCCATTTAGAACTGGGAAACAAACGCTAGGTCGCCTTATAGGAAACACACTCTGCTTTTGAGAAAAGAGCACTCTTCTACTCTACTGTGTTTCCTATGGGGTCCGAACAGTGAGCTTGCTCAGAACAAAAGAACTGTGCTTCCTACACACACGGGCCATATCTAGTTCAACTCTGCTTAGGAAACTGACAAGAACAGTAATTCCTCTTCAGTCCAATACACTGTACTTGCTGGGAACAGACGCGAGTGCTATTTATACTGTGTATGGCAATGGGAGCGCAATAGTGACTCTTCTTACCAGAAAACAACTCTTGCTCATAGGACCAAAAACTGCCTTTGATTCACCTCCATTTAGGACAGGGAAACAAACGCTAGCTAGACTTACAAGAAACACATTCTGCTTTTAAGAAAAGAGCACTCCTCTACTCTACTGTGTTTCCTATAGGGCCAGAACAGTGAGCTTGCTCAGAACAAAACAACTGTGCTTCCTAAACACACGGGCCATATCGAGTTCAATTCTGCATACGAAACTGACAAGAACAGTAGCCTCTCTTCAGTCCAATACACTGTACTTGCTGGGAACAGATGCGAGTGCTACTTGCACTGTGTATGGCAAAGGGAGCGCAAAATGGACTCTTCTTACCAGAAAACAACTCTTGCTCGTAGGACCAGAAACTGCATGTGTATTTCAACTGCATTTAGGACTGGGAAACAAACGCTAGCTTGCCTTACAGGAAAGACACTCTGCTTTTGAGAAAAGATCACTCTTCTACTCTACTGTGTTTCCTAAATGGCCAGGACAGTGAGCTTGCTCAGAACAAAAGAACTGTGCTTCCTGCATACACGGGGCATATCTAGTTCAACTCTGCTTAGGAAACTGACAAGAACAGTAGCTCCTTTTCAGTCCAATACACTGTACTTGCTGGGAACAGACGCCAGTGCTATTTGCCCTGTGTATGACAATGGGAGCACAGTATTGACTCTTCTTAACAGAAAACAACACTTGCTCATAAGAGCAGAACCTGCATGTAATTCAACTCCATTTAGGACTGGGTAACAAACACTAGCTCGCCTTACAAGAAACACACTCTGCTTTTGAGAAGAGAGCATTCTTCTACTCTACTGTGTTGCCTATGGGGTCCGAACAGTGCGCTAGCTCAGAACGAAAAAACTGTGCTTCCTACACACACAGGCTATATCTAGTTCAACTCTGCTTAGGAAACTGACAAGAACAGTAGCTCCTCTTCAGTGCGATACACTGTACATGCTGGGAACAGACCCCAGTGCTACTTGCCCTGTGTATGACAATGGGAGGGCAAAAGTGACTCTTCTTACTAGAAAACAACTCTTGCTTGTAGGACCAGAAACTGCATGTGATTCAACTCCATTTAGGACTGGGAAACAAACGCTAGCTCGCCTTCCAAGAAACACAATCTGCTTTTGAGAAAACAGCACTCTTCTACTATACTGTTTTTCCTATTGGGCCACAAGAGTGAGCTTGCTCAGAACAAAAGAACTGTGCTTCCTACACATGGCCATATCTAGTTCAACTCTGTTTAGGAAACTGACAAGAACAGTAGCTCCTCTTCAGTCCAATACACTGTACATGCTGGGAACAGACGCCAGTGCTATTTGTCCTGTGTATGACAGTGGGAGCGCAATAGTGTCTCTTCTTACCAGAAAACAACTCTTGCTCGTAGGACCAGAAAATGAATGTGATTCAACTCCCATTTAGGACTGGGAAACAAACGCTAGCTCGCCTTACAAGAAACACACTCTGTTTTTGAGAAAAGAGCACTCTTCTACTCTTCTGCGTTTCCTATGTGGCCAGAACAGTGAGCTTGCTCAGAACAAAAGAACTGTGCTTCCTACACACACGGGCCATATATAGTTTAACTCTGCTTAGGAAACTGACAAGAACAGTAGCTCCTCTTCAATCCAATACACTGTACATGCTGGGAACAAACGCCAGTGCGATTTGCACTGTGTATGACAATGGGAGCACAATAGTGACTCTTCTTACCAGAAAACAACTCTTGCTCTTAGGACCAGAAACTGCATGTGATTCAACTCCATTTAGAACTGGGAAACAAACACTAGCTCGCCTTACAAGAAACACTTTCTGCTTTTGAGAAAAGAGCACTCTTCTACTCTACTGTGTTTCCTATAGGGACAGAACAGTGTGCTTGCTCAGAACAAAAGAACTGTGCTTCCTACACACACGTGCCATATCTAGTTAAACTCTGCTTAAGAAACTGACAAGAACAGTAGCTCCTCTTCAGTCCAATACACTTTACTTGCTGGGAACAGACGCGAGGGCTATTTTTACTGTGTATGGCAATGGGAGCGCAATAGTGACTCTTCTTGCCTGAAAACAACTCTTGCTCGTAGGACCAAAAACTACATTTGATTCACCTCCATTTAGGACTGGGAAACAAACGCTAGCTAGACTTACAAGAAACACACTCTACTTTTGAGAAAAGAGCACTCCTCTACTCTACTGTGTTTCCTATAGGGCCAGAACAGTGAGCTTGCTCAGAACAAATGAACTGTGCTTCCTACACACACGGCCATATCTAGTTCAATTCTGCTGACGAAACTGACAAGAACAGTAGCCTCTCTTCAGTCCAATACACTGTACTTGCTGGGAACAGACGCGAGTGCTATTTGCACTGTGTATGGCAAAGGGAGCGCAAAATGGACTCTTCTTACCAGAAAACAACTCTTGCTCGTAGGACCAGAAACTGCATGTGTATTTCAACTCCATTTAGGCCTGGGAAACAAACACTAGCTCGCCTTACAAGAAACACACTCTGCTTTTGACAAAAGAGCACTCTTCTACTCTACTGTGTTTCCTATGAAGTCCAAACAGAGAACTTGCTCAGAACAAAAGAACTGTGCTTCCTACACTCGGGCCATATCTAGTTCAACTCTGCTGAGGAAACTGACAAGAGAAGTAGCTCCTCTTCAGTCCAATACACTGTACTTGCTGGCAACAGATGCCAGTGCTATTTGCACTGTGTATGGCAATGGGAGCGCAATAGTGACTTTCCTTACAAGAAAGCAACTCTTGCTCATAGGACCAAAAACTGCATGTGATTCAACTCCATTTAGGACTGGGAAACAAATATTAGCTCGCCTTACAAGTAACACACTCTGCTTTTGAGGAAGGAGCACTCATCTACTCTACTGTGTTTCCTTTAGCGCCAGAACAGTGAGCTTGCTCAGAAAAAAAGTACTGTGCTTCCTACACACACGGCCATATCTAGTTCAATTCTCCTTAGGAAACTGACAAGAACAGTAGATCCTCTTCAGTCCAATACACTGTACTTGCTGGGAACAGACGCGAGTGATCTTTGTACTGTGTATGGCAATGGGAGTGCAATTGTGACTCTTCATACCACAAAACAACTCTTGCTCATAGGACCAGAAACTGCATGTGATTCAACTCCATTTAGGACTGGTAAACAAATGCTTGCTCGCCTTACAAGAAACACACTCTGCTTTTGAGAAAAGAGCACTCTTCTACTCTACTGTGTTTCTTATGGGGTCTGAAGAGTGAGCTTGCTCAGAACAAAAGAACTGTGCTTCCTACACACACGGGCCATATCTAGTTCAACTCTGCTTAGGAAACTAACAAGAACAGTAGCTCTTCTTCTGTGCAATACACTGTACTTGCAAAGAACAGTAGCGAGTGTTGTTTGCACTGTGTATGGCAATAGGATTGCAATAGTGACTCTTCTTACCAGAAAACAACTCTTGCTCATAGGACCAGAAACTGCATGTAATTCAACTCCATTTAGGACTGGGAAACAAACGCTAGCTAGACTTACAAGAAACACACTCTGCTTTTGAGAAAAGAGCACTCCTCTACTCTACTGTGTTTCCTATAGGGCCAGAACAGTGAGCTTGCTCAGTACAAAGAACTGTGCTTCCTACACAGACGGGCCATATCTAGTCCAACTCTGCTTAGGAAACTGACAAGAGCAGTAGCTCCTCTTTAGTCCAATACACTATACTTGCAGGGAACAGACACGAGTGCTATTTGCACTGTGTATGGCAATGGGAGCGCAATAGTGACTCTTCTTACCAGAAAACAACTCTTGCTCATAGGACGAAAAACTGCATGGAATTCAACTACATTTAGGACTGGGAATCAAACGCTAGCTCGCCTTACAAGAAACACACTCTGCTTTTGAGAAAAGAGCACTCTTCTACTCTACTGTGTTTCCTATGGGCTCCGAACAGTGAGCTTGCTCAGAACAAAAGAACTGTGCTTCCTACACACACGGTCCATATCTAGTTCAACTCTGCTTAGGAAAATGACAAGAACAATACCTCCTCTTCAGTCCAATACACTGTACCTGCTGGGAAAATTCGCGTGTGCTATTTGCAGTGTGTATGAAAAAGGGAGCTCAATAGTGACTCTTCTTACCATAAAACAACTCTTGCTCGTAGGAACAGAAACTGCATGTGATTCAACTCCATTTAGGACTGGGAAACAAACACTAGCTCGCCTTACAAGAAACACACTCTGCTTTTGAGAATGAGCACTCTTCTACTCTACTGTGTTTCCTATGGTGTCTGAACAGTCAGCTTGCTCAGAACAAAAGGACTGTGCTTCCTACACACACGGGCTATATCTAGTTCAACTCTGCTTAGGAAACTGACAAGAACAGTAGCTCCTCTTCAGTGCAATACACTGTACATGCTGGGAACAGACGCCAGTGCTATTTGCCCTGTGTATGACAATGGGAGCGCAAAAGTGACTCTTCTTCCTAGAAAACAACTCTTGCTCGTAGGACCAGAAACTGCATGTGATTCAACTCCATTTAGGACTGGGAAACAAACACTAGCTCGCCTTACAAGAAACACACTCTGCTTTTGAGAAAAGAGCACTCTTCCACTATACTGTTTTTCCTATTGGACCACAACAGTGAGCTTGCTCAGAACAAAAGAACTGTGCTTCCTACACACACGGCCATATCTAGTTAAACTCTGCTTAGGAAACTGACAAGAACAATAGATCCTCTTCAGTCCAATACACTGTACATGCTGGGAACAGACGCCAGTGCTATTTGCCCTGTGTATGACAAAGGGAGCACAATAGTGACTCTTCTTACCAGAAAACAACTCTTGCTCGTAGGAGCAGAAACTGCATGGGATTCAACTACATTTAAGACAGGGAAACACATGCGAGCACGCCTCAAAAGAAACACACTCTGCTTTTGAGAAAAGGGCACTCTTCTACTCTACTGTGTTTCCTAAAGGGCCAGTCAAGTGAGCTTGCTCAGAACAAGGAACGGTGCTTCCTACACACACGGGCCATATCTAGATCATTTCTGCTTAGGAAACTGACAAGAACAGTAGATCCTCTTAAGTCCAATACACTGTACTTGCTGGGAACAGATGCCAGTGCTATTTGCCCTGTGTGTGACAATGGGAGCACAATAATGACTCTTTTTTACCAGAAAACAACTCTTGCTCGTAGGACCAGAAACTGCATGTGATTCAACTCCATTTAGGACTGGGAAACAAATGCTAGCTCACCCTACAAGAAACACACTCTGCTTTTGAGAAAAGGGCACTCTTCTACTCTACTGTGTTTCCTATGGGGTCTGAACAGTGAGATTGCTCAGAACAAAAGAACTGTGCTTCGTACATACAAGGGCCATATCTAGTTCAACTCTGCTTAGGAAACTGACAAGAGCAGTAGCTCCTCTTCAGTCCAATACACTGTACTTGCTGGGAACAGACGCGAGTGCTATTTGCACTGTGTACGACAATGGATGCACAATAGTGACTCTTCTTACCAGAAAACAACTCTTGCTCTTAGGACCTGAAACTGCATTTGATTCAATCCACTTAGGGATGGGAAACAAATGCTAGCTCGCCTTACAAGAAACACGCTCTGCTTTTGAGAATAGGGCACACATCTACTCTACTGTGTTTCCTATGGGGTCCGAACAGTGAGCTTGCTCAGAACAAAAGAACTGTGCTTCCTACAAACACGGCCATATCTAGTTCAACTCTGCTTAGGAAACTGACAGGAACAGTAGATCCTCTTCAGTCCAATACACTGTACTTGCTGGGAACATACGCCTGTGCTATTTGCACTGTGCATGAATATGGGAGCGCAATAGTGACTCTTCTTACCAGAAAACAACTCTTGAACGTAGGACCAGAAACTGCATGGGGTTCATCTCCATTTAGCAATGGGAAATAAACACTAGCTCGCCTTACAAGAAACACACTCTTCTTTTGAGAAAAGAGCACTCTTTCATTCTACTGTGTTTTCTGTAGGGCCAAAACAGAGAGCTTGCTCAGAAAAAAAGAACTGTGCTTCCTAAACACATGGGTCATATCTAGTTCAACTCTGCTTAGAAACCTGACAAGAACAGTAGATCCTCTTCAGTCTAATACACTGTACATGCTGGGAACAGACGACAGGGCTATTTGACCTGTGTATGAAAATGGAAGACCAATAGTGACTCTTCTTACCAGAAAACAACTCTTGCTCGTAGGACCAGAAACTGCATGGGATTCAACTCCATTTAGGACTGGGAAACAAACGCTAGCTAGCCTTACAAGAAACACACTCTGCTTTTGAGAAAAGAGCACTCTTCTACTCTACTGTGTTTCCCAAAGTGCCAGAACATTGAGCTTGCGGAGAACAAAAGAACTGTGCTTCCTACACACACGGGCCATATCTAGTTCAACTCTGCTTAGGAAACTGACAAGAACAGTAACTCCTCTTCAGTCCAATACACTGTACTTGCTGGGAACAGACGTGAGTGCTATTTGCACTGTGTACAGCAATGGGAGCACAATAGTGACTCTTCTTACCAGAAAACAACTCTTGCTCATAGGACCAGAAACTGCATGTTATTCAACTCCACTTAGGACTGGGAAACAAACGCTAGCTCGCCTTACAAGAAACACGCTCTGCTTTGAGAAAAGGTCACACTTCTACTCTACTGTGTTTCCTGTAGTGTCCGAACAGTGAGCTTGCTCAGAACAAAAGAACCGTGCTTCCTACACACACGGGCCATATCTAGTTCAAATCTGCTTAGGAAACTGACTAGAACCGTAGATCCTCTTCAGTCCAATACACTGTACTTGCTGGGAACAGACGCCAGTGCTATTTGCACTGTGAATGACAAAGGGAGCGCATTAGTGACTCTTCTTAAGAAAAACAACTCTTGTTCGTAGGACCAGAAAATGCATGTGATTCAACTCGATTTAGGACTGGGAAACAAACGCTAGCTCGCCTTACAAGAAACACACTCTACTTTTGGGAAAAGAGCACTCTTCTACTCTACTGTGTTTCCTGTAGGGCCAGAACAGTGAGCTTGCTCAGAACAAAAGAACTGTGCTTCCTAGACACGGGCCATATCTAGTTCCATTCTGCATAGGAAACTGACAAGAACAGTAGCTCCTCTTCAGTCCAAAACACTGTACTTGCTGGGAACAGACGCCAGTGCTATTTGCACTGTGAATGACAAAGGGAGCACAATAGTGACTCTTCTTAGCAAAAACAACTCTTGCTCGTAGGACCAGAAACTGCATGTGATTTAACTCGATTTAGGACTGGAAAACAAATGCTAGCTCACCCTACAAGAAACACACTCTGCTTTTGAGAAAAGGGCACTCTTCTACTCTACTCTGTTTCCTATGGGGTCCGAACAGTGAGCTTGCTCAGAACAAAAGAACTGTGCTTCCTACACACACGGGCCATATCAAGTTCAACTCTGCTTAGGAAACTGACAGGAACAGTAGATCCTCTTCAGTCCAATACACTGTACTTGCTGGGAACAGACGCCTGTGCTATTTGCACTGTGTATGAATATGGGAGCGTAATAGTGACTCTTCTTACCAAAAAACAACTCTTGCTCGTAGGACCAGAAACTGCATGGGATTCAACTCCATTTAGCACTGGGAAACAAACGCTAGCTCGCCTTACAAGAAACACACTCTTCTTTTGAGAAAAGAGCACCCTTTTATTCTACTGTGTTTCCTGTAGGGCCAAAACAGAGAGCTTGCTCAGAAAAAAAGAACTGTGCTTCCTACAAACATGGGTCATATCTAGTTCAACTCTGCTTAGGAACCTGACAAGAACAGTAGATCCTCTTCAGTCTAATACACTGTACATGCTGGGAACAGACGCCAGTGCTATTTGCCCTGTGTATGACAATGGAAGCCCAATAGTGACTCTTCTTACCAGAAAACAACTCTTTTTTTTTTTTTTTTTTTTTTTTTTTGGTTTTTCGAGACAGGGTTTCTCTGTGTAGCTTTGCGCCTTTCCTGGAACTTACTTGGTAGCCCAGGCTGGCCTTGAACTCACAGAGATCCGCCTGGCTCTACCTCCCGAGTGCTGGGATTAAAGGCGTGCGCCACCACCGCCCAGCCAGAAAACAACTCTTGCTCGTAGGACCAGAAACTGAATGGGATTCAACTCCATTTAGGACTGGGAAACAAATGCTAGCTAGCCTTACAAAAAACACACTCTGCTTTTGAGAAAAGAGCACTCTTCTACTCTACTGTGTTTCCTATAGTGCCAGAACATTGAGCTTGCTGAGAAAAAAAGAACTGTGCTTCCTACACACACGGGCCATATCTATTTCAACTCTGCTTAGGAAACTGAAAAGAACAGTAGCTCCTCTTCAATCCAATACACTGTACTTGCTGGGAACAGACGCGAGTGCTATTTGCACTGTGGAAAGCGATGGGAGCACAATAGTGACTCTTCTTACCAGAAAACAACTCTTGCTCATAGGACCAGAAACTGCATGTTATTCAACTCCACTTAGGACTGGGAAACAAACGCTAGCTCGCCTTACAATAAACACGCTCTGCTTTGAGAAAAGGTCACACTTCTACTCTACTGTGTTTCCTGTAGAGTCCAAACAGTGAGCTTGCTAAGAAAAAAAGAACCTTGCTTTCTACACACACGGGCCATATCTAGTTCAACTCTTCTTAGGAAACTGACAAGAACAGTATATCCTCTTCAGTCCAATACACTGTACTTGCTGGGAACAGACGCCAGTGCTATTTGGACTGTGAATGACAAAGGGAGCGCAATAGTGACTCTTCTTAGCAAAAACAACTCTTGCTCGTAGGACCAGAAACTGCATGTGATTCAACTCGATTTAGGACTGGGAAACTAACGCTAGGTCGTCTTACAAGAAACACACTCTGCTTTTGAGAAAAGAGCACTCTTCTATTCTACTGTGTTTCCTGGAGGGCCAGAACAGTGAGCTTGCTCAGAACAAAAGAACTGTGCTTCCTAGACACGGGCCATATCTAGTTCAATTCTGCATAGGAAACTGACAAGAGCAGTAGCTCCTCTTCAGTCCAATACACTGTACTTGCTGGGAACAGACGCGAGTCCTTTTTGCCCTGTGTATGGCAATGGGAGCACAATAGTGACTTTCCTTACCAGAAAGCATCCCTTGCTCGTAGGACCAAAAACTGCATGTGATTCAACTCCATTTAGGACTGGGAAACAAACACTAGCTCACCTTCCAAGAAACACACTCTGCTCTTGAGAAAAGAGTACTCTTCTACTCTACTGTGTTTCCTATAGGGACAGAACAGTGAGCTTGCTCAAAACAAAGAATTGTGCTTCCTACACACACGGGCTATATCTAGTTCAACTCTGCTTAGGAATCTGACAAGAACAGTAGCTCCTCTTCAGTCCAATACACTGTACTTGCTGGGAGCAGACGTGAGTGCTATTTGCGCAGTGTATGCAAAGGGAGCGAAATAGTGACTCTTCTTACCAGAAAACAACTCTTGCTAGTAGGACCAGAAACTGCATGGGATTCAACTCCGTTTCTGACTGGGAAATAAACACTAGCTAGCCTTACAAGAAACACACTCTGCTTTTGAGAAAAGAGCACTCTTCTACTCTACTGTGTTTACTATGGTGTCCGAAAATTGAGCTTGCTCAGAGCAAAAGAACTGTGCTTCACACACACGGGCCATATCTAGTTCAACTCTGCTTAGAAAACTTACAAGAACAGTAGCTCCTCTTCTGTCCAATACACTGTACTTGCTGGGAACAGACGAGAGTGCTATTTGCACTGTGTATGACAATGGTAGCACAATAGTGACTCTTTTTACCAGAAAACAACTCTTGCTCGTAGGACCAGAAACTGCATGTGATTCAACTCCGTTTAGGACTGGGAATCAAACACTAGCTTGCCTTACAAGAAACACATTCTGCTTCTGATAAAAAAGAGCACTCTTCTACTCTTCTGTGTTTCCTATAGGTCCAGAACAGTGAGCTTGCTCAGAACAAAAGAACTGTGCTTCCTACACACACGGGCCATATCTAGTTCAACTCTGCTTAGGAAACTGACAAGAACAGTAGCTCCTTTTCAGTCCAATATACTGCACTTGCTGGGAACAGACGCGAGTGCTATTTGCACTGTTTATGGCAAAGGGAACACAATAGTGACTTTCCTTACCAGAAAACATCCCTTGCTCGTAGGACCAGAAACTGCATGTGATTCCACTCCATTTAGGACTGGGAAACAAACTCTACCTCGCTTTACAAGAAACACACTCTGCTTTTGAGAAAAGAGAACTCTTCTACTCTACTGTGTTTCCTATAGGGCCAAAACAGTGTGCTTCCTCAGAACAAAAGAACTGTGCTTCCTACACAAACGGGCTATTACTAGTTCAACTCTGCTTAGGAAACTGACAAGAACAGTAGATCCTCTTCAGTCCAATACACTGTACATGCTGGGAACAGATGCCAGTGCTATTTGACCTGTGTATGACAATGGGAGGGCAATAGTGACTCTTCTTACCAGAAAACAATTCTTGCTACTAGGATCAGAAACTGAATGTGATTCAACTCCATTTAGGACTTGGAAACAAACGCTAGCTCGCCTTACAAGAAACACACTCTGCTTTTGAGAAAAGAGCACTCTTCTACTCTACTGTGTTTCCTATGGGGTCTGAAGAGTGAGCTTGCTCAGAACAAAAGAACTGTGCTTCCTAAACACACAGGCCATATCTAGTTCAACTCTGCTTAGGAAACTAACAAGAACAGTAGCTCTTCTTCTGTGCAATACACTGTACTCGCAAAGAACAGTAGCGAGTGTTGTTTGCACTGTGTATGGCAATAGGAGCGCAATAGTGACTCTTCTTACCAGAAAACAACTCTTGCTCATAGGACAAGAAATTGAATGTAATTCAACTTCATTTAAAACTGGGGAAAAAAACGCTAGCTCACCTTACAAGAAACACACTATGCTTTTGAGAAAAGAGCACCCTTCTATTCTACTGTGTTTACTATGGTGTCTGAAAATTGAGCTTGCTCAGAACAAAAGAACTGTGCTTCACACACACCGGCCATATCTAGTTCAACTCTCCTTAGGAAACTGACAAGAACAGTAGCTCCTCTTCTGTCGAATACACTGTACTTGCTGGGAACAGACGTGAGTGCTATTTGCACTGTTTATTGCAAAGGGAGCACAATAGTTACTTTCCTTACCAGAAAACTTCCCTTGCTCTTAGGACCAATAACTGCATGTGATTCAACTCCATTTTGGACTGGGAAACAAACGCTAGCTCGCCTTACAAGAAACACACTCTGCTTTTGAGAAAAGAGCACTCTTCTATTCTACTGTGTTTCCTATGGGGTCCGAACAGTGACCTTGCTCAGAACAAAAGAACTGTGCTTCCTACACACACGGGCCATATCTAGTTCAACTCTGCTTAGGAAACTGACAAGAACAGTAGATCATCTTCAGTCCAATACACTGTACATGCTGGGAACAGACGCCAATGCTATTTGCCCTCTGTATGACAATGGGAGCACAATAGTGACTCTTCTTACCAGAAAACATCTCTTGCTCGTAGGACCAGAAACTGCATGTGATTCAACTCCATTTAGGACTGGGAAACAAATGCTAGCTTGCCTTACAAGAAACACACTCTGCTTTTGAGTAAAGAGCACTCTTCTATTCTACTGTGTTTCCTATTGGGTCCGAACAGTGAGCTTGCTCAGAACAAAGAACTGTGCTTCCTACACACACGGGCCATATCTAGTTCAACTCTGCTTAGGAAACTGACAAGAGCAGTAGCTACTCTTCAGTCCAATACACTGTACTTGCTGGGAACAGACACGAGTGCTATTTGCACCGTGTATGGCAAAGGGAACACAATAGTGACTTTCCTTTCCAGAAAACAACTCTTGCTCGAAGGACCAGAAACTGCATGTGATTCAACTCCATTTAGGACTGGGAAACAAATGCAAGCTCTCCTTACAAGAAACACACTCTGCTTTTGAGAAAAGAGCACTCTTCTACTCTACTGTGTTTCCTATAGGCCAGAAGAGTGAGCTAGCTCAGAACAAAAGAACTGTGCTTCTTACACACACGGGCCATATCTAGTTCAACTCTGCTTAGGAAACTGACAAGAACAGTAGATCCTTTTCAGTCCAATACACTTTACATGCTGGGAACAGACGCCAGTGCTATTTGCCCTGTGTATGACAATGGGAGCGCAATAGTGATTCTACTTACCATAAAACAACTCTTGCTCGTAGGACCAGAAACTGCATGTCATTGAACACCTTTTAGGACTGGGAAACAAACGCTAGCTCGCCTTACAAGAAACACATTCTGTTTTGAGAAAAGTGCACTCATCTACTCTACTGTGTTTCCTATAGGGCCAGAAGAGTGAGGTTTCTCGGAACAAAAGAAGTGTACTTCTAACACACACGGGCCATATCTAGTTCAACTTTGCTTAGGAAACTGACAAGAACAGTAGATCCTCTTCAGTCCAATACACTGTACATCCTGGGAACAGACACGAGTCCTTTTTGCCCCGTGTATGGCAATGGGAGCACAATAGTGACTCTTCTTACTAGAAAACAACTCTTGCTTCTAGGACCAGAAACTGCACGTGATTCAACTACATTTAGGACTGGGAAACAAACGCTAGCTAGCCTTACAAGAAACACACTCTGCTTTTGAGAAAAGAGCACTCTTCTACTCTATTGTGTTTCCTATAGGGCCAAAACAGTGAGCTTGCTCAGAACAAAAGAACTGTGCTTCCTACACACACGGGCCATATCTAGTTCAACTCTGCTTAGGAAACTGACAAGAACAGTAGATCCTCTTCAGTCCAATACACTGTACATGCTGGGAATAGACGCCATTGCTATTTGCCCTGTGTATGTCAATGGAAGCACAATAGTGACTCTTCTTACCAGAAAACAACTCTTGCTCCTAGGATCAGAAACTGCATGTGATTCAATTCCATTTAGGACTGGGAAACAAACGCTAGCTCGCCTTACAAGAAACACACTCTGCTTTTGAGAAAAGAGCACTCTTCTATTCTACTGTGTTTCCTATGGGGTCCGAACAGTGAGCTTGCTCAGAACAAAAGAACTGTGCTTCCTACACACACGGGCCATATCTAGTTCAACTCTGCTTAGGAAACTGACAAGAACAGTAGCTCCTCTTCTGTCCAATACACTGTACTTGCAAAGAACAGTAGCGAGTGTTGTTTGCACTGTGTATGGCAATAGGAGCGCAATAGTGACTCTTCTTACCCGAAAACAACTCTTGCTCATAGGACAAGAAACTGCATGTAATTCAACTCCATTTAAAACTGGGAAAAAAAACGCTAGCTCACCTTACAATAAACACACTATGCTTTTGAGAAAAGAGCACTCTTCTATTCTACTGTGTTTCCTATGGGGTCCGAACAGTGAGCTTGCTCAGAACAAAAGAACTGTGCTTCATACACACGGGCCATATCTAGTTCAACTCTCCTTAGGAAACTGACAAGAACAGTAGCTCCTCTTCTGTCGAATACACTGTACTTGCTGGGAACAGACGTGAGTGCTATTTGCACTGTTTATTGCAAAGGGAGCACAATAGTTACATTCCTTACCATAAAACTTCCCTTGCTCGTAGGACCAGAAACTGCATGTGATTCAACTCCATTTTGGACTGGGAATCAAACGCTAGCTCACCTTACAAGAAACACACTCTGCTTTTGAGAAAAGAGCACTCTTCTATTCTACTGTGTTTCCTATGGGGTCCGAACAGTGACCTTGCTCAGAACAAAAGAACTGTGCTTCCTACACACACGGGCCATATCTAGTTCAACTCTGTTTAGGAAACTGACAAGAACAGTAGATCATCTTCAGTCCAATACACTGTACATGCTGGGAACAGACGCCAGTGCTATTTGCCCTGTGTATGACAATGGGAGCGCAATAGTGACTCTTCTTACCAGAAAACAACTCTTGCTCGTAGGACCAGAAACTGCATGTGATTCAACTACATTTAGGACTGGGAAACAAACACTAGCTCGCCTTACAAGAAACACACTCTGCTTTTGAGAAAAGAGCACTCTTCTATTCTACTGTGTTTCCTATGGGGTCCGAACAGTGAGCTTGCTCAGAACAAAAGAACTGTGCTTCCTACACACACGGGCCATATCTAGTTCAACTCTGCTTAGGAAACCAACAAGAGCAGTAGCTCCTCTTAAGTCCAATACACTGTAATTGCTGGGAACAGACGCGAGGGCTATTTGCACTGTGTATGGCAAAGAGAACACAATAGTGACTTTCCTTTCCAGAAAACAACTCTTGCTTGTAGGACCAGAAACTGCATGTGATTCAACTCCATTTAGGACTGGGAAACAAACGCAAGCTCGCCTTACAAGAAACACATTCTGCTTTTGACAAAAGAGCACTCTTCTACTCTACTGTGTTTCCTATAGGCCAGAAGAGTGAGCTTGCTCAGAACAAAAGAACTCTGCTTCCTACACACATGGGCCATATCTAGTTCAACTCTGCTGAGGAAACTGACAAGAACAGAAGATCCTCTTCAGTCCAATACACTTTCCATGCTGGGAACAGACGCCAGTGCTATTTGCCCTGTGTATGACAATGGGAGCGCAATAGTGACTCTTCTTACCATAGAACAACTCTTGCTCATAGGACCAGAAACTGCATGTAATTCAACTCCATTTAGGACTGGGAAAAAAACGCTAGCTCGCCTTACAAGAAATACATTCTGCTTTTGAGAAAAGAGCACTCTTCTACTCTACTGAGTTTCCTATATTGCCAGAAGAGTGAGCTTGCTCAGAACAAAAGAAGTGTACTTCCTACACACACGGGCCATATCTAGTTCAACTTTGCTTAGGAAACTGACAAGAACAGTAGATCCTCTTCAGTCCAATACACTGTACATCCTGAAACAGACGCGAGTCCTATTTGCCCTGTGTATGGCAATGGGAGCGAAATAGTGACTCTTCTTACTAGAAAACAACTCTTGCTTGTAGGACCAGAAACTGCATGTGATTCAACTACATTTAGGACTGGGAAACAAAAGCTAGCTCACCTTACAAGAAACACACTCTGCTTTCGAGAAAAGAGCACTCTTCTACTCTACTGTGTTTCCTTTGGGCCAAAACAGTGAGCTTGCTCAGAACAAAAGAACTGTGCTTCCTACACACACGGGCCATATCTAGATCAACTCTGCTTAGGAAACTGACAAGAACAGTAGATCCTCCTCATTCCAATACACTGTACATGCTGGGAACAGACGCCAGTGCTATTTGCCCTGTGTATGACAATGGGAGCACAATAGTGACTCTTCTTACCAGAAAACAACTCTTGCTCGTAGGACCAGAAACTGCACGTGATTCAACTACATTTAGGACTGGGAAACAAACGCTAGCTCGCCTTACAAGAAACACACTCTGCTTTTGAGAAAAGAGCACTCTTCTACTGTGTTTCCTATGGGGTCCGAACAGTGAGCTTGCTCAGAACAAAAGAACTGTGCTTCCTACACACACGGGCTATATCTAGTTCAACTCTGCTTAGGAAACTGACAAGAGCAGTAGCTCCTCTTCAGTCCAATGCACTGTAATTGCTGGGAACAGACGCGAGGGCTATTTGCACTGTGTATGGCAAAGGGAACACAATAGTGACTTTCCTTTCCAGAAAACAACTCTTGCTTGTAGGATCAGAAACTGCATGTGATTCTACTCCATTTAGGACTGGGAAACAAACGCTAGCTCGCCTTACAAGAAACACACTCTGCTTTTGAGAAAAGAGCACTCTTCTACTCTACTGTGTTTCCTTTAGGGCCAAAACAGTGAGCTTGCTCAGAACAAAAGAACTGTGCTTCCTACACACAGGGGCCATATCTAGTTCAACTCTGCTTAGGAAACTGACAAGAACAGTAGATCCTCTTCAGTCCAATACACTGTACATGCTGGGAACAGACGCCAGTGCTATTTGCCCTGTGTATGACAATGGGAGCACAATAGTGACTCTTCTTACCAGAAAACAACTCTTGCTCCTAGCATCAGAAAATGCATGTGATTCAACTCCATTTAGAACTGGGAAACAAATGCTAGCTCACCTTACAAGAAACACACTCTGCTTTTGAGAAAAGAGCACTCTTCTACTCTACTGTGTTTCCTATGGGGTCCGATCAGTGAGCTTGCTCAGAACAAACGAACTGTGCTTCCTACACACACGGGCTATATCTAGTTCAACTCTGCTTAGGAAACTGACAAGAACAGTAGCTCCTCTTCAGTCCAATACACTGTACTTGATGGGAGCAACGCGAGTGCTATTTGCACTGTGTATGGCAAAGGGAGCGAAATAGTGACTCTTCTTACCAGAAAACAACTCTTGCTCGTAGGACCAGAAACTGCATGTGATTCAACTCCATTTACGACTGGGAAAAAAAAGCTAGCTCGCCTTACAAGAAACACACTCTGCTTTTGAGAAAAGAGCACTCTACTACTCTACTGTGTTTCGTATAGGGCCAAAACAGTGAGCTTCCTCAGAACAAAAGAACTGTGCTTTCTACACACACGGGCTATATCTAGTTCAACTCTGCTTAGGAAACTGACAAGAACAGTAGATCCTCTTCAGTCCAATACACTGTACATGCTGGGAACAGATGCCAGTGCTATTTGACCTGTGTATGGCAATGGGAGGGCAATAGTGACTCTTCTTACCAGAAAACAATTCTTGCTCCAAGGATCAGAAACTGCATGTGATTCATCGCAATTTAGGACTGGGAAACAAACGCTAGCTTGCCTTACAAGAAACACACTCTGCTTTTGAGAAAAGAGCACTGTTCTACTATACTGTGTTTCCTATGGTGTCTGAATAGTGAGCTTGCTCAGAACAAAAGAACTGTGCTTCCTACACACGGGCCATATCTAGTTCAACTCTGCTTAGGAAACTGACAAGAACACTAGCTCCTCTTCTGTCCAATACACTGTACTTGCAAAGAACAGTAGCGAGTGTTGTTTGCACTGTGTATGGAAATAGGAGCGCAATAGTGACTCTTCTTACCAGAAAACAACTCTTGCTCATAGGTCAAGAAACTGCATGTAATTCAACTCCATTTAGGACTGGGAAACAAATGCTAGCTCACCTTACAAGAAACACACTCTGCTTTTGAGAAAAGAGCACTCTTCTACTCTTCTGTGTTTCCTATAGGGCCAGATCAGTGAGCTTGCTAAGAACAAAAGAACTGTGATTCCTACACACGGGCCATATCTCGTTCAACTCTGCTTGGGAAACTGACAAGAACAGTAGCTCCTCTTCAGTCCAATACACTGTACTTGCTGGGAACAGACACGAGTGCTATTTGCACTGTTTATGGCAAAGGGAGCACAATAGTGACTTTCCTTACCAGAAAACATCCCTTGTTCGTAGGACCAAAAACTGCATGTGATTCAACTCCATTTCGGAATGGGAAACAAACGCTAGCTCAACCTTACAAGAAACACACTCTGCTTTTGAGAAAAGAGCACTCTTCTAATCTACTGTGTTTCCTACAGGGCCAGAACAGTGAGCTTGCTCAGAACAAAAGAACTGTGCTTCCTACACACACGGGCTATATCTAGTTCAACTCTGCTTAGGAAACTGACAAGAACAGTAGCTCCTCTTCAGTCCAATACACTGTACTTGCTGAGAGCAGACGCGAATGCTATTTGCCCTGTGTATGGCAATGGGAGCGAAATAGTGACTCTTCTTACCAGAAAACAACTCTTGCTCGTAGGACCAGAAACTGCATGTAATTCAACTCCATTTATGACTGGGAAACAAACACTAGCTCGCCTTACAAGAAACACACTCTGCTTTTGAGGAAATAGCACCCTTTTACTCTACTGTGTTTAATATGGTGTCCGAAAATTGAGCTTGCTCAGAACAAAAGAACTGTGCTTCACACACACAGGCCATATCTAGTTCAACTCTCCTTAGGAAACTGACAAGAACAGTAGCTCCTCTTCTGTCGAATACACTGTACTTGCTGGGAACAGACGCGAGTGCTATTTGCACTGTGTATGGCAAAGGGAGCACAATAGTGACTTTCCTTAACAGAAAACATCCCTTGCTCATAGGACCAAAAACTGCATGTGATTCAACTCCATTTAGACCTGGGAAACAAACACTAGCTCGACTTACAAGAAACACACTCTGCTTTTGAGAAAAGAGCACTCTTCTACTCTACAGTGTTTCCTATGTGATCCGAACAGTGAGCTTGCTGAGAACAAAAGAACTGTGCTTCCTACACACACGGGCCATATCTAGTTCAATTCTGCTTAGGAAATTGACAAGAACAGTAGCTCCTATTCAGTCCAATACACTGTACTTGCTCGGAACAGACGCGAGTGCTATTTGCACTGTGTATGCCAATGGGAGCCCAATAGTGACTCTTCTTACCAGAAAACAACTCTTGCTCGTAGGACCCGAAACTGCATGGGATTCAACTCCATTTCGGACTGGGAAACAAATGCTAGCTTGCATTACAAGAAACACACTCTGTTTTTGAGAAAAGAGCACACTTCTACTCTACTGTGTTTCCTATAGGGCCAGAATAGTGAGCTTGCTCAGAACAAAAGAACTGTGTTTCCTATACACACGGCCATATCTAGATCAATTCTGCTTAGGAAACTGACAAGGACAGTAGATCCTCTTCAGTCCAATACACTGTACATGCTGGGAATAGACGCCAGTGCTATTTGCCCTGTGTATGACAATGGGAGCACAATAGTGACTCTTCTTACCAGAAAACAACTCTTGCTCGTAGGACCAGAAACTGCATGTGATTCAACTCCATTTAGGACTGAAAAACAAACACTAGCACGCCTTACAAGAAACACACTCTGCTTTTGTGAAAAGGACACTCTTCTACTCTAATGTGTTTACGATAGGGCCAAAACAGTGAGCTTGCTCAGAACAAAAGAACTGTGCATCCTACACACACGGCCATATCTAGTTCAATTCTGCTTAGGAAACTGACAAGAACAGTAGATCCTCTTCAGTCCAATACACTGTACATGCTGGGAATAGACGCCATTATTATTTGCCCTGTGTATGACAATGGGATCGCAATAGTGACTCTTCTTACCAGAAAACAACTCTTGCTCATAGGACCAGAAACTGCATGTGATTCAACTCCATTTAGGACTGCGAAACAAACGTTAGCTCGCCTTACAAGAAACACACTCTGCTTTTGAGAAAAGAGTACTCTTCTACTCTACTGTGTTTCCTTTGGGGTCGAAACAGTGAGCTTGCTCAGAACAAAAGAACTGTGCTTCCTACACACACGGGCCATATCTAGTTCAACTCTGCTTAGGAAACTGACAAGAACAGTTGCTCCTCTTCAGTCCAATACACTGTACTTGCTGGGAACAGACGCGAGTGCTATATGCCCTCTATATGGCAATGGGAGGACAATAGTGACTCTTCTCACAAGAAAACACCTCTTGCTCTTAGGACTAGAAACTGCATGGGATTCAACTCCATTTTGGACTGGGAAACAAACGCTAGTTCGCCTTACAAGAAACACACTCTGCTTTTGAGAAAAGAGCACTCTTCTACTCTACTGTGTTTCCTATAGGGCCAGAATAGTGAGCTTACCCAGAAAAAAAGAACTGTGCTTCCTACACAAATCGCATTATCTAGTTCAATTCTTCTTGGGAAACTGACAAGAACAGGAGATCCTCTTCATTCCAATACACTGTACATGCTGGGAATAGACGCCAGTGCTATTTGCCCTGTGTTTGACAATGGGAGCACAACAGTGACTCTTCTTACCAGAAAACAACTCTTGCTCATAGGACCAGAAACTGCATGTGATTCAACTCCATTTAGGACTGGAAAACAAACGCTAGCTCACCTTACAAGAAACACACTCTGCTTTTGAGTAAAGAGCACTCTTCTATTCTACTGTGTTTCCTATGGGGTCCGAACAGTGAGCTTGCTCAGAACAAAGAACTGTGCTTCCTACACACACGGGCCATATCTAGTTCAACTCTGCTTAGGAAACTGACAAGAACAGTAGATCCTCTTCAGTCCAATACACTGTACTTGCTGGGAACAGACACGAGTGCTATTTGCACTGTGTATGGCAAAGGGAAAACAATAGTGACTTTCCTTTCCCGAAAACAACTCTTGCTCGAAGGACCAGAAACTGCATGTGATTCAACTCCATTTAGGACTGGGAAACAAATGCAAGCTCTCCTTACAAGAAACACACTCTGCTTTTGAGAAAAGAGCACTCTTCTATTCTACTGTGTTTCCTATAGGCCAGAAGAGTGAGCTAGCTCAGAACAAAAGAACTGTGCTTCTTACACACACGGGCCATATCTAGTTCAACTCTGCTTAGGAAACTGACAAGAACAGTAGATCCTTTTCAGTCCAATACACTTTACATGCTGGGAACAGACGCCAGTGCTATTTGCCCTGTGTATGACAATGGGAGCGCAATAGTGACTCTACTTACCATAAAACAACTCTTGCTCGTAGGACCAGAAACTGCATGTCATTGAACACCTTTTAGGACTGGGAAACAAACGCTAGCTCGCCTTACAAGAAACACATTCTGTTTTGAGAAAAGTGCACTCTTCTACTCTACTGTGTTTCCTATAGGGCCAGAAGAGTGAGGTTGCTCGGAACAAAAGAAGTGTACTTCTAACACACACGGGCCAAATCTAGTTCAACTTTGCTTAGGAAACTGACAAGAACAGTAGATCCTCTTCAGTCCAATACACTGTACATCCTGGGAACAGACACGAGTCCTTTTTGCCCCGTGTATGGCAATGGGAGCACAATAGTGACTCTTCTTACTAGAAAACAACTCTTGCTTCTAGGACCAGAAACTGCACGTGATTCAACTACATTTAGGACTGGGAAACAAACGCTAGCTAGCCTTACAAGAAACACACTCTGCTTTTGAGAAAAGAGCACTCTTCTACTCTATTGTGTTTCCTATAGGGCCAAAACAGTGAGCTTGCTCAGAACAAAAGAACTGTGCTTCCTACACACACGGGCCATATCTAGTTCAACTCTGCTTAGGAAACTGACAAGAACAGTAGATCCTCTTCAGTCCAATACACTGTACATGCTGGGAATAGACGCCATTGCTATTTGCCCTGTGTATGTCAATGGAAGCACAATAGTTACTCTTCTTACCAGAAAACAACTCTTGCTCCTAGGATCAGAAACTGCATGTGATTCAATTCCATTTAGGACTGGGAAACAAACGCTAGCTCGCCTTACAAGAAACACACTCTGCTTTTGAGAAAAGAGCACTCTTCTATTCTACTGTGTTTCCTATGGGGTCCGAACAGTGAGCTTGCTCAGAACAAAAGAACTGTGCTTCCTACACACACGGGCCATATCTAGTTCAACTCTGCTTAGGAAACTGACAAGAACAGTAGCTCCTCTTCTGTCCAATACACTGTACTTGCAAAGAACAGTAGCGAGTGTTGTTTGCACTGTGTATGGCAATAGGAGCGCAATAGTGACTCTTCTTACCCGAAAACAACTCTTGCTCATAGGACAAGAAACTGCATGTAATTCAACTCCATTTAAAACTGGGAAAAAAAACGCTAGCTCACCTTACAATAAACACACTATGCTTTTGAGAAAAGAGCACTCTTCTATTCTACTGTGTTTACTATGGTGTCCGAAAATTGAGCTTGCTCAGAACAAAAGAACTGTGCTTCATACACACGGGCCATATCTAGTTCAACTCTCCTTAGGAAACTGACAAGAACAGTAGCTCCTCTTCTGTCGAATACACTGTACTTGCTGGGAACAGACGTGAGTGCTATTTGCACTGTTTATTGCAAAGGGAGCACAATAGTTACTTTCCTTACCAGAAAACTTCCCTTGCTCGTAGGACCAGAAACTGCATGTGATTCAACTCCATTTTGGACTGGGAATCAAACGCTAGCTTGCCTTACAAGAAACACACTCTGCTTTTGAGAAAAGAGCACTCTTCTATTCTACTGTGTTTCCTATGGGGTCCGAACAGTGACCTTGCTCAGAACAAAAGAACTGTGCTTCCTACACACACGGGCCATATCTAGTTCAACTCTGTTTAGGAAACTGACAAGAACAGTAGATCATCTTCAGTCCAATACACTGTACATGCTGGGAACAGACGCCAGTGCTATTTGCCCTGTGTATGACAATGTGAGCGCAATAGTGACTCTTCTTACCAGAAAACAACTCTTGCTCGTAGGACCAGAAACTGCATGTGATTCAACTACATTTAGGACTGGGAAACAAACGCTAGCTCGCCTTACAAGAAACACACTCTGCTTTTGAGAAAAGAGCACTCTTCTATTCTACTGTGTTTCCTATGGGGTCCGAACAGTGAGCTTGCTCAGAACAAAAGAACTGTGCTTCCTACACACACGGGCCATATCTAGTTCAACTCTGCTTAGGAAACCAACAAGAGCAGTAGCTCCTCTTCAGTCCAATACACTGTAATTGCTGGGAACAGACGCGAGGGCTATTTGCACTGTGTATGGCAAAGGGAACACAATAGTGACTTTCCTTTCCAGAAAACAACTCTTGCTTGTAGGACCAGAAACTGCATGTGATTCAACTCCATTTAGGACTGGGAAACAAACGCAAGCTCGCCTTACAAGAAACACATTCTGCTTTTGACAAAAGTGCACTCTTCTACTCTACTGTGTTTCCTATAGGCCAGAAGAGTGAGCTTGCTCAGAACAAAAGAACTCTGCTTCCTACACACATGGGCCATATCTAGTTCAACTCTGCTGAGGAAACTGACAAGAACAGAAGATCCTCTTCAGTCCAATACACTTTACATGCTGGGAACAGACGCCAGTGCTATTTGCCCTGTGTATGACAATGGGAGCGCAATAGTGACTCTTCTTACCATAGAACAACTCTTGCTCATAGGACCAGAAACTGCATGTAATTCAACTCCATTTAGGACTGGGAAAAAAACGCTAGCTCGCCTTACAAGAAATACATTCTGCTTTTGAGAAAAGAGCACTCTTCTACTCTACTGAGTTTCCTATAATGCCAGAAGAGTGAGCTTGCTCAGAACAAAAGAAGTGTACTTCCTACACACACGGGCCATATCTAGTTCAACTTTGCTTAGGAAACTGACAAGAACAGTAGATCCTCTTCAGTCCAATACACTGTACATCCTGAAACAGACGCGAGTCCTATTTGCCCTGTGTATGGCAATGGGAGCGAAATAGTGACTCTTCTTACTAGAAAACAACTCTTGCTTGTAGGACCAGAAACTGCATGTGATTCAACTACATTTAGGACTGGGAAACAAAAGCTAGCTCACCTTACAAGAAACACACTCTGCTTTCGAGAAAAGAGCACTCTTCTACTCTACTGTGTTTCCTTTGGGCCAAAACAGTGAGCTTGCTCAGAACAAAAGAACTGTGCTTCCTACACACACGGGCCATATCTAGATCAACTCTGCTTAGGAAACTGACAAGAACAGTAGATCCTCCTCATTCCAATACACTGTACATGCTGGGAACAGACGCCAGTGCTATTTGCCCTGTGTGTGACAATGGGAGCACAATAGTGACTCTTCTTACCAGAAAACAACTCTTGCTCGTAGGACCAGAAACTGCACGTGATTCAACTACATTTAGGACTGGGAAACAAACGCTAGCTCGCCTTACAAGAAACACACTCTGCTTTTGAGAAAAGAGCACTCTTCTACTGTGTTTCCTATGGGGTCCGAACAGTGAGCTTGCTCAGAACAAAAGAACTGTGCTTCCTACACACACGGGCTATATCTAGTTCAACTCTGCTTAGGAAACTGACAAGAGCAGTAGCTCCTCTTCAGTCCAATACACTGTACTTGCTGGGAGCAACGCGAGTGCTATTTGCACTGTGTATGGCAAAGGGAGCGAAATAGTGACTCTTCTTTCCAGAAAACAACTCTTGCTCGTAGGACCAGAAACTGCATGTGATTCAACGCCATTTAGGACTGGGAAACAAACGCTAGCTTGCCTTACAAGAAACACACTCTGCTTTTGAGAAAAGAGCACTCTTCTACTCTACTGTGTTTCCTATGGGGTCTGAATAGTGAGCTTGCTCAGAACAAAAGAACTGTGCTTCCTACACACACGGGCCATATCTAGTTCAACTCTGCTTAGAAAACTGACAAGAACAGTAGCTCTTCTTCTGTCCAATACACTGTACTTGCAAAGAACAGTAGCGAGTGTTCTTTGTACTGTGTATGGCAATAGGATTGCAATAGTGACTCTTCTTACCAGAAAAAACTCTTGCTCATAGGACCACAAACTGCATGTAATTCAACTCCATTTAGGACTGGGAAACAAACGCTAGCTCACCTTACAAGAAACACACTTTGCTTTTGAGAAAAGAGCACTCTTCTACTCTTCTGTGTTTCCTGTAGGACCAGAACAGTGAGCTTGTTCAGAAAAAAAGAACTGTGCTTCCTACACACACGGGCCATGTTTAGTTCAACTCTGCATATGAAACTGACAAGAAAAGTAGATCCTCTTCAGTCCAATACACTGTACTTGCTGGGAACAGACGCGAGTGCTATTTGCACTGTTTATGGCAAAGGGAGCCAATAGTGACTTTCCTTACCAGAAAACATCCCTTGCTCGTAGGACCACAAACTGCATGTGATTTAACTCCATTTAGGACTGGGAAACAAACGCTAGCTCGCCTTACAAGAAACACCCTCTGCTTTTGAGAAAAGAGCACTGTTCTACTATACTGTGTTTCCTATGGGGTCCGAACAATGAGCTTGCTCAGAACAAAAGAACTGTGCTTCCTACACACGGGCCATATCTAGTTCAACTCTTCTTAGGAAACTGACAAGAACACTAGCTCCTCTTCTGTCCAATACACTGTACTTGCTGGGAACAGACGCGAGTGCTATTTGCACTGTGTATGGCAAAGGGAGCACAATAGTGACTTTCCTTAACAGAAAACATCCCTTGCTCATAGGACCAAAAACTGCATGTGATTCAACTCCATATAGACCTGGGAAACAAACACTAGCTCGACTTACAAGAAACACACTCTGCTTTTGAGAAAAGAGCACTCTTCTACTCTACAGTGTTTCCTATGTGATCCGAACAGTGAGCTTGCTGAGAACAAAAGAACTGTGCTTCCTACACACACGGGCCATATCTAGTTCAATTCTGCTTAGGAAATTGACAAGAACAGTAGCTCCTATTCAGTCCAATACACTGTACTTGCTGGGAACAGACGCGAGTGCTATTTGCACTGTGTATGCCAATGGGAGCCCAATAGTGACTCTTCTTACCAGAAAACAACTCTTGCTCGTAGGACCCGAAACTGCATGGGATTCAACTCCATTTCGGACTGGGAAACAAATGCTAGCTTGCATTACAAGAAACACACTCTGTTTTTGAGAAAAGAGCACACTTCTACTCTACTGTGTTTCCTATAGGGCCAGAATAGTGAGCTTGCTCAGAACAAAAGAACTGTGTTTCCTACACACACGGCCATATCTAGATCAATTCTGCTTAGGAAACTGACAAGGACAGTAGATCCTCTTCAGTCCAATACACTGTACATGCTGGGAATAGACGCCAGTGCTATTTGCCCTGTGTATGACAATGGGAGCACAATAGTGACTCTTCTTACCAGAAAACAACTCTTGCTCGTAGGACCAGAAACTGCATGTGATTCAACTCCATTTAGGACTGAAAAACAAACACTAGCACGCCTTACAAGAAACACACTCTGCTTTTGTGAAAAGGACACTCTTCTACTCTAATGTGTTTACGATAGGGCCAAAACAGTGAGCTTGCTGAGAACAAAAGAACTGTGCATCCTACACACACGGCCATATCTAGTTCAATTCTGCTTAGGAAACTGACAAGAACAGTAGATCCTCTTCAGTCCAATACACTGTACATGCTGGGAATAGACGCCATTATTATTTGCCCTGTGTATGACAATGGGATCGCAATAGTGACTCTTCTTACCAGAAAACAACTCTTGCTCATAGGACCAGAAACTGCATGTGATTCAACTCCATTTAGGACTGCGAAACAAACGTTAGCTCGCCTTACAAGAAACACACTCTGCTTTTGAGAAAAGAGTACTCTTCTACTCTACTGTGTTTCCTTTGGGGTCGAAGCAGTGAGCTTGCTCAGAACAAAAGAACTGTGCTTCCTACACACACGGGCCATATCTAGTTCAACTCTGCTTAGGAAACTGACAAGAACAGTTGCTCCTCTTCAGTCCAATACACTGTACTTGCTGGGAACAGACGCGAGTGCTATATGCCCTCTATATGGCAATGGGAGGACAATAGTGACTCTTCTCACAAGAAAACACCTCTTGCTCTTAGGACTAGAAACTGCATGGGATTCAACTCCATTTCGGACTGGGAAACAAACGCTAGTTCGCCTTACAAGAAACACACTCTGTTTTGAGAAAAGAGCACTCTTCTACTCTACTGTGTTTCCTATAGGGCCAGAATAGTGAGCTTGCCCAGAAAAAAAGAACTGTGCTTCCTACACAAATGGCATTATCTAGTTCAATTCTTCTTGGGAAACTGACAAGAACAGTAGATCCTCTTCATTCCAATACACTGTACATGCTGGGAATAGACGCCAGTGCTATTTGCCCTGTGTTTGACAATGGGAGCACAACAGTGACTCTTCTTACCAGAAAACAACTCTTGCTCATAGGACCAGAAACTGCATGTGATTCAACTCCATTTAGGACTGGAAAACAAACGCTAGCTCGCCTTACAAGAAACACACTCTGCTTTTGAGAAAAGAGCACTCTTCTACTCTACTGTGTTTCCTATAGGCCCAGAATAGTGAGCTTGCTAAGAACAAAAGAACTGTGCTTCCTACACACACGGGCTATATCTAGTTCAACTCTGCTTAGGAAACTGACAAGAACAGTTGGTCCTCTTCAGTCCAATACACTGTACATGCTGGGAACAGACGCCAGTGCTATTTGCCCTGTGTATGAAAATGGGAGCACAATAGAGACTCTTCTTACCAGAAAACAACTCTTGCTTGTAGGACCCGAAACTGCATGGGATTCACCTCCATTTTGGACTGGGAAACAAACGCTAGCTCGCCTTACAAGAAACACACTCTGCTTTTTAGAAAACAGCACTCTTCTACTCTACTGTGTTTCCTATGGGGTCTGAACAGTGTGCTTGCTCAGAACAAAAGAACTGTGTGCTTCCTACACATAGGGGCCATATCTATTTCAACTCTGCTTAGGAAACTGACAAGAACAGTAGCTCATCTTCAGTCCAATACACTGTACTTACTGCGAACAGACGCAAGTGCTATTTGCACTGTGTATGGCAATGGGAGCGCAATAGTGACTCTTCTTACCAGAAAACATCTCTTGCTCGCAGGACCAAAAACTACATGTGATTCAACTCCATTTAGGACTGGGAAACAAACTCTATCTCGCCTTACAAGAAACACTCTCTGCTTTTGAAAAAAGAGCACTCTTCTACTCTATTGTGTTTCCTATAGAGCCAAAACAGTGAGCTTGCTCAGAATAAAAGAAATGTGCTACCTACACACACGGTCATATCTAGTTCAATTCTGCTTAAAAAACTGACAAGAATAGTAGATCCTCTTCAGTCCAATGCACTGTACTTGCTGGGAACAAACGCGAGTGCTATTTGCACTGTGTATGGCAATGGGAGCGCAATAGTGACTCTCTTACCAGAAAACAACTCTTGCTCGTAGGACAAAAAACTGCTTGTGATTCAACTCCATTTTGGACTGGGAAACAAACACTATCTAGCCTTACAAGAAACACACTCTGGTTTTGAGAAAAGATAACACTTCTACTCTACTGTGTTTCCTATATTGCCAGAACAGTGAGTTTTCTCAGAACAAAAGAACTGTGCTTCCTACACAAACGGGCCATATCTAGTTCAACTCTGCTTAGGAAACTGACAAGAACAGTAGCTCCTCTTCAGTCCAATACACTGTACTTGCTGGGAACAGACGCGAGTGCTATTTGCAGTGTATGTGGCAATTGGAGCACAATACTGAATCTTCTTACCAGAAAACAACTCTTGCTCTTAGGACAAGAAACTGCATGGGATTCAACTCCATTTCGGACTTGGAAACAAATGCTAGCTCGCCTTACAAGAAACACACTCTGCTTTTGAGAAAAGAGCACTCATCTACTCTACGGTGTTTTCTATGGGGTCTGAACAGTGAGCTTGCTCAGAAAAAAAGAACTGTGCTTCCTACACAAACGGCATTATCTAGTTCAATTCTGCTCGGGAAACTGACAAGAACAGTAGATCCTCTTCATTCCAATACACTGTACATGCTGGGAATAGACGCCAGTGCTATTTGCCCTGTGTTTGACAATGGGAGCGCAACAGTGATTCTTCTTACCAGAAAACAACTCTTGCTCGTAGGACCAGAAACTGCATGTGATTCAACTCCATTTAGGACTGGGAAACAAACGCTAGCTCGCCTTACAAGAAACACACTCCCCTTTTGAGAAAAGAGCACTCTTCTACTCTACAGTGTTTCCTATGGGATCTGACCAGTGAGCTTGCTGAGAACAAAAGAACTGTGCTTCCTACACACATGGGCCATATCTAGTTCAATTCTGCTTAGGAAATTGACAAGAACAGTAGCTCCTATTCAGTCCAATACACTGTACTTGCTGGGAACAGACGCGAGTGCTATTTGCACTGTATATGCCAATGGGAGCCCAATAGTGACTCTTCTTACCAGAAAACAACTCTTGCTCGTAGGACCAGAAACTGCATGGGATTCAACTCCATTTAGGACTGGGAAACAAACGCTAGCTCGCCGTACAAGAAACACACTCTGCTTTTGAGAAAAGAGTACTCTTCTACTCTAAGGTGTTTCCTATGGGGTCCGAAAAGTGAGCTTGCTCAGAACAAAAGAACTGTGCTTCCTACACACAGGGGCCATATCCAGTTCTATTCTGCTTAGCAAACTGACAAGAATAGTAGCTCATCTTCAGTCCAATACACTGTACTGGCTGCGAACAGACGCGAGTGCTATTTGCACTGTGTATGGCAATGGGAGCGCAATAGTGACTCTTCTTACCAGAAAACAACTCTTGCTCGTAAGACCAGAAACTGCATGGGATTCAACTCCATTTAGGACTGGGATGCAAACGCTAGCTCCCCTTACAAGAAACACACTCTGCTTTTGAGAAAAGAGGACTCTTCTACTCTACAGTGTTTCCTATGGGGTCTGAACAGTGAGCTTGCTGAGAAAAAAAGAAGTGTGCTTCCTACACACACGGGTCATATCTAGTTCAACTCCACTGGAAACTGACAAGAACAGCAGCTCCTCTTCAGTCCAATACACTGTACTTAATGGGAACAGACGCGAGTGCTATTTGCACTGTTTATGGCAATGGGAGCACAATAGTGACTTTCCTACCAGAAAACAACTCTTGCTCATGGGACCAAAAACTACTTGTGATTCAACTCCATTTTGGACTGGGAAACAAACACTATGTCGCTTTACAAGAAACACACTCTGGTTTTGAGAAAAGATAACACTTCTACTCTACTGTGTTTCCTATATTGCCAGAACAGTGAGCTTTCACAGAACAAAAGAACTGTGCTTCCTACAAAAACAGGCCATATCTAGTTCAACTCTGCTTAGGAAACTGACAAGAACAGTAGCTCCTCTTCAGTCCAATACACTGTACTTGCTGGGAACAGACGCGAGTGCTATTTGCAGTGTATGTGGCAATTGGAGCACAATACTGAATCTTCTTACCAGAAAACAACTCTTGCTCTTAGGACCAGAAACTGCATGGGACTCAACTCCATTTCGGACTTGTAAACAAACGCTAGCTCGCCTTACAAGAAACACACTCTGCTTTTGAAAAGAGCACTCTTCTACTCTACGGTGTTTCCTATGGGGTCTGAACAGTGAGCTTGCTCAGAACAAAAGAACTGTGCTTCCTACACACAGGGGCCATATCTAGTTCAACTCTGCTTAGGAAACTGACAAGAACAGTAGCTCCTCTTCAGTCCAATACACTGTACTTGCTGGAGCAGACGTGAGTGCTATTTGCACTGTTTATGGCAAAGGGAGCAGAATAGTGACTTTCCTTACCAGAAAACATCCCTTGCTCGTAGGACCAGAAACTGCATGTGATTCAACTCCATTTTGGCCTGAAAAACAAACGCTAGCTCGCCTTACAAAAAACACACTCTGCTTTTGAGAAAAGAGCACTCATCTATTCTACCGTGTTTCCTATGGGGTCCGAACAGTGAGCTTGCTCAGAACAAAAGAACTGTGCTTTCTACACACAAGGGCCATATCTAGTTCAACTCTGCTTAAAAAACGGACAAGAACAATAGCTCCTCTTCATTCCAATACACTGTACTTGCTGGAAACAGACGCGAGTGCTATTTGCCCTGTGTATGGCAATGGGAACAAAATAGTGACTCTTCTTACCAGAAAACAACTCTTGCTTGTAGGACCAGAAACTGCATGTGATTCAACTCCATTTAGGACTGGGAAACAAACGCTAGCTCACCTTACAAGAAACACACTCTGCTTTTGAGAAAAGAGCACTCTTCTACTTTACTGTGTTTCCTATAGGGCCAGAACAGTGAGCTTGCTCAGAACAGAAGAACTGTGCTTCCTACACACACAGGCCATATCTAGTTCAACTCTGCTTAGGAAACTGACAAGAACGGTAGCTCCTCTTCAGTCCAATACACTGTACTTGCTGGGAACAGACGCGAGTGCTATTTGAACTGTGTAGGGCAAAGGGAGCGCAATAGTGACTTTCCTTACCAGAAAACATCCCTACTCATAGGACCAAAAACTGCATGTGATTCAACTCCATTTATGACTGGGAAACAAATGCTAGCTCACCTTAAAAGAAACACACTCTGCTTTTGAGAAAAGAGCACTCTTCTACTCTACTGTGTTTCCTATAGGGCAAGAACAGTGAGCTTGCTCAGAACAAAAGAACTGTGCTTCCTACACACACGGCCTATATCTAGTTCAACTCTGCTTAGGAAACTGAAAAGAACAGTAGCTCCTCTTCAGTCCAATACACTGTACTTGCTGGGAGCAGACGCGAGTGCAATTTGCACTGCGTATGGCAATGGTAGCACAATAGTGACTCTTCTTACCAGAAAAATCTCTTGCTCGTAGGACCTGAAACTGCATGTGATTCAACTCCATTTAGGACTGCAAAACAAACGCTAGCTCGCCTTACAAGAAACACACTCTGCTTTTGAGAAAAGAGCACTCTTCTACTCTACAGTGTTTCCTATGGGGTCTGAACAGTGAGCTTGCTCAGAACAAAAGAACTGTGCTTCCTACACACACGGGCCATATCTAGTTCAACTCTGCTTAGGAAACTGACAAGAACAGTAGCTCCTCTTCTGTCCAATACACTGTACTTGCAAAGAACAGTGGCAAGTGTTGTTTGCACTGTGTATGGCAATAGGAGCGCAATAGTGACTCTTCTTACCAGAAAACAACTCTTGCTCATAGGACAAGAAACTGCATGTAATTCAACTACATTTAGGACTGGGAAACAAACGCTAGCTCACCTTAAAAGAAACACACTCTGCTTTTGAGAAAAGAGCACTCTTCTACTTTACTGTGTTTCCTTTACGGCCAGAACAGTGAGCTTGCTCAAAACAAAAGAACTGTGCTTCCTACACACACGGGCTATATCTAGTTCAACTCTGCTTAGGAAACTGACAAGAACAGTAGCTCCTCTTCAGTCCAATACACTGTACTTGCTGGGAGTAGACGCGAGTGCTATTTGCACTGTGTATGGCAAAGAAAGCGAAATAGTGACTCTTCTTACAGGAAAACAACTCTTGCTCATAGGACCAGAAACTCCATGGGATTCAACTCCGTTTCTGACTGGGAAAGAAACACTAGCTCACCTTAAAAGAAACACACTCTGCTTTTGAGAAAAGAGCACTCTTCTACTCTACTGTGTTTACTATGGGGTCCGAAAATTTAGCTTGCTCAGAACAAAAGTACTGTGCTTCACACACACGGGCCATATCTAGTTCAACTCTGCTTAGGAAACTGACAAGAACAGTAGCTCCTCTTCTGTCCAATACACTGTACTTGCTGGGAACAGACGCGAGTGCTATTTGCACTGTGTATGGCAATGGTAGAAAAATAGTGACTCTTCTTACTAGAAAAGAACTCTTGCTCATAGGACCAGAAACAGCATGTGATTCAACTCAATTTAGGACTGGGAAACAAATGCTAGCTCACCTTACAAGAACCACACTCTGCTTCTGAGAAAAGAGTACTCTTCTACTCTTCTGTGTTTCCTATAGGGCCAGAAGAGTGAGCTTGCTCAGAACAAAAGAACTGTGCTTCCTATACACACGAGCCATATCTAGTTCAACTCTGCTTAGGAAACTGACAAGAACAGTAGCTCCTCTTCAGTCCAATACACTGTACTTGCTGGGAACAGATGTGAGTGCTATTTGCACTGTTTATCGCAAAGGGAGCACAATAGTGAATTTCCTTACCAGAATACATCTTTTGCTCGTAGGACCAGAAACTGCATGTGATTCAACTCCATTTTGGACTGAGAAACAAATGCTAGCTCGCCTTACAAGAAACACACTCTGCTTTTGAGAAAAGAGCACTCTTCTACTCTACTGTGTTTCCTACAGTGCCAGAACAGTGAGCTTGCTCAGAACAAAAGAACTGTGCTTCCTACACACACGGGCCATATCTAGTTCAACTCTGCTTAGGAAACTGACAAGAGCAGTAGATCATCTTCAGTCCAATACACTGTACATGCTGGGAACAGACGCCAGTGCTATTTGCCCTGTGTATGACAATTGGAGTGCAATAGAGACTCTTCTTAACAGAAAACAACTCTTGCTCGTAGGACCAGAAACTGAATGTGATTCAACTCCATTTAGGACTGGGAAACAAATGCTAGCTCGCCTTACAAGAAACACACTCTGCTTTTGAGAAAAGAGCACTCTTCTACTCTACTGTGTTTCCTATAGTGACAGAAGAGTGAGCTTGCTCAGAACAAAAGAACTGTGCTTCCTACACAAACGGGCCATATTTAGTTCAACTCTGCTTAGGAAACTGACAAGAGCAGTAGATCATCTTCAGTCCAATACACTGTACATGCTGGGAACAGACGTGAGTGCTATTTGCCCTGTGTATGACAATGAAAGCGCAATAGTGACTCTTCTTACCAGAAAACAACTCTTGTTCGTAGGACCAGAAACTGCATGTGACTCAACTAGATTTAGGACGGGAAAAAAACGCTAGCTCGCCTTACAAGAAACACTCTCTGCTTTTGAGAAAAGAGCACTCTTCTACTCAACTGTATTTCCTATAGGGCCAGAATAGTGAGCTTGCTCAGAACAAAAGAACTTTGCATCCTATACACACTGGCTATATCTAGTTCAACTCTGCTTAGGAAACTGACAAGAACAGTTGGTCCACTTCAGTCCAATACACTGTACTTGCTGGGAACAGACGCCAGTGCTGTTTGCCCTGTGTATGACAATGGGAGCTCAACAGTGACTCTTCTTACCAGAAAAATCTCTTGCTCGTAGGACCTGAAACTGCATGTGATTCAACTCCATTTAGGACTGCAAAACAAACGCTAGCTCGCCTTACAAGAAACACACTCTGCTTTTGAGAAAAGAGCACTCTTCTACTCTACAGTGTTTCCTATGGGGTCTGAACAGTGAGCTTGCTCAGAACAAAAGAACTGTGCTTCCTACACACACGGGCCATATCTAGTTCAACTCTGCTTAGGAAACTGACAAGGACAGTAGCTCCTCTTCTGTCCAATACACTGTACTTGCAAAGAACAGTAGCAAGTGTTGTTTGCACTGTGTATGGCAATAGGAGCGCAATAGTGACTCTTCTTACCAGAAAACAACTCTTGCTCATAGGACAAGAAACTGCATGTAATTCAACTACATTTAGGACTGGGAAACAAACGCTAGCTCACCTTAAAAGAAACACACTCTGCTTTTGAGAAAAGAGCACTCTTCTACTTTACTGTGTTTCCTTTACGGCCAGAACAGTGAGCTTGCTCAAAACAAAAGAACTGTGCTTCCTACACACACGGGCTATATCTAGTTCAACTCTGCTTAGGAAACTGACAAGAACAGTAGCTCCTCTTCAGTCCAATACACTGTACTTGCTGGGAGTAGACGCGAGTGCTATTTGCACTGTGTATGGCAAAGAAAGCGAAATAGTGACTCTTCTTACAGGAAAACAACTCTTGCTCATAGGACCAGAAACTCCATGGGATTCAACTCCGTTTCTGACTGGGAAAGAAACACTAGCTCACCTTAAAAGAAACACACTCTGCTTTTGAGAAAAGAGCACTCTTCTACTCTACTGTGTTTACTATGGGGTCCGAAAATTTAGCTTGCTCAGAACAAAAGTACTGTGCTTCACACACACGGGCCATATCTAGTTCAACTCTGCTTAGGAAACTGACAAGAACAGTAGCTCCTCTTCTGTCCAATACACTGTACTTGCTGGGAACAGACGCGAGTGCTATTTGCACTGTGTATGGCAATGGTAGAAAAATAGTGACTCTTCTTACTAGAAAAGAACTCTTGCTCATAGGACCAGAAACAGCATGTGATTCAACTCAATTTAGGACTGGGAAACAAATGCTAGCTCACCTTACAAGAACCACACTCTGCTTCTGAGAAAAGAGCACTCTTCTACTCTTCTGTGTTTCCTATAGGGCCAGAAGAGTGAGCTTGCTCAGAACAAAAGAACTGTGCTTCCTATACACACGAGCCCTATCTAGTTCAACTCTGCTTAGGAAACTGACAAGAACAGTAGCTCCTCTTCAGTCCAATACACTGTACTTGCTGGGAACAGATGTGAGTGCTATTTGCACTGTTTATCGCAAAGGGAGCACAATAGTGAATTTCCTTACCAGAATACATCTTTTGCTCGTAGGACCAGAAACTGCATGTGATTCAACTCCATTTTGGACTGGGAAACAAATGCTAGCTCGCCTTACAAGAAACACACTCTGCTTTTGAGAAAAGAGCACTCTTCTACTCTACTGTGTTTCCTACAGTGCCAGAACAGTGAGCTTGCTCAGAACAAAAGAACTGTGCTTCCTACACACACGGGCCATATCTAGTTCAACTCTGCTTAGGAAACTGACAAGAGCAGTAGATCATCTTCAGTCCAATACACTGTACATGCTGGGAACAGACGCCAGTGCTATTTGCCCTGTGTATGACAATTGGAGTGCAATAGAGACTCTTCTTAACAGAAAACAACTCTTGCTCGTAGGACCAGAAACTGAATGTGATTCAACTCCATTTAGGACTGGGAAACAAATGCTAGCTCGCCTTACAAGAAACACACTCTGCTTTTGAGAAAAGAGCACTCTTCTACTCTACTGTGTTTCCTATAGTGACAGAAGAGTGAGCTTGCTCAGAACAAAAGAACTGTGCTTCCTACACAAACGGGCCATATTTAGTTCAACTCTGCTTAGGAAACTGACAAGAGCAGTAGATCATCTTCAGTCCAATACACTGTACATGCTGGGAACAGACGTGAGTGCTATTTGCCCTGTGTATGACAATGAAAGCGCAATAGTGACTCTTCTTACCAGAAAACAACTCTTGTTCGTAGGACCAGAAACTGCATGTGACTCAACTAGATTTAGGACGGGAAAAAAACGCTAGCTCGCCTTACAAGAAACACTCTCTGCTTTTGAGAAAAGAGCACTCTTCTACTCAACTGTATTTCCTATAGGGCCAGAATAGTGAGCTTGCTCAGAACAAAAGAACTTTGCATCCTATACACACTGGCTATATCTAGTTCAACTCTGCTTAGGAAACTGACAAGAACAGTTGGTCCACTTCAGTCCAATACACTGTACTTGCTGGGAACAGACGCCAGTGCTGTTTGCCCTGTGTATGACAATGGGAGCTCAACAGTGACTCTTCTTACCAGAAAAATCTCTTGCTCGTAGGACCTGAAACTGCATGTGATTCAACTCCATTTAGGACTGCAAAACAAACGCTAGCTCGCCTTACAAGAAACACACTCTACTTTTGAGAAAAGAGCACTCTTCTACTCTACAGTGTTTCCTATGGGGTCTGAACAGTGAGCTTGCTCAGAACAAAAGAACTGTGCTTCCTACACACACGGGCCATATCTAGTTCAACTCTGCTTAGGAAACTGACAAGGACAGTAGCTCCTCTTCTGTCCAATACACTGTACTTGCAAAGAACAGTAGCAAGTGTTGTTTGCACTGTGTATGGCAATAGGAGCGCAATAGTGACTCTTCTTACCAGAAAACAACTCTTGCTCATAGGACAAGAAACTGCATGTAATTCAACTACATTTAGGACTGGGAAACAAACGCTAGCTCACCTTACAAGAAACACACTCTGCTTTTGAGAAAAGAGCACTCTTCTACTTTACTGTGTTTCCTTTACGGCCAGAACAGTGAGTTTGCTCAAAACAAAAGAACTGTGCTTCCTACACACACGGGCTATATCTAGTTCAACTCTGCTTAGGAAACTGACAAGAACAGTAGCTCCTCTTCAATCCAATACACTGTACTTGCTGGGACTAGTTGCGAGTGCTATTTGCACTGTGTAGGGCAAAGAAAGCGAAATAGTGACTCTTCTTACCCTAAAACAACTCTTGCTCGTAGGACCAGAAACTGCATTGTATTCAACTCCGTTTCTGACTGGGAAACAAACACTAGCTAGCCTTACAAGAAACACACTCTGCTTTTGAGAAAACAGCACTCTTCTACTCTACTGTGTGTTGGTGAAATTATTTAGGCCACTCCACGTAGTTAAAAGGAGATTTATTTAATGGCGTAACTTACAAATTAAGGGATAGGTAGGTCGCGGGGTCTGGGGAAGGTGTATTGCAGTCCAGCAGTGTTCTCTGGAGCTCTCCTCTGTCTACCTCCACCATCCAGCGTCCTGGAACCAAGAGAGCGTTCGCCGATCCGGATCTCGGGTCCCCAGGCGCCTCCCTTGGCCCCGCCTTGTAGGCGTGACAGTTGCCGAAGTCTCAATGGGGGTTGGAACTTCCAGAACAAAGCTGGAGTGGCTACCCACTACATCTCCCCCTTTTTGTCTAAATAAGAAGGTTCTAACCTAATACAAGACTATATACAAAGGAATGGTTATCAAATATTGTCCAGGAATAATGAGGGATAATGACCTAGATAAGATGGAACTACAACCAATGCAAACAATATCAAGCAAGAAACACATATTAAAATCCAGAGAAGTATAGAGCATAGATAAATGGCATGTTACAAAGATCATTCCAAAAGGTGTCCTACCCTAAAGAACCTGAATCTAATACTTAATATGTTCTATCTACTAAGTTGTAACTATAACTGCTAGTCTTCAATCCCATCAAAGACCTGAGAAGGAATATAATGGTACCTGAGAAATGGTAGATGGATGCAAGCAACTTTCGGGAATCTTGCGAGAGTAGACCGAGACAGCTGGCAGCCTGGACAATCACCTAATGTTTCTCAGCATTGTTGGTGCATTCAAATTGGCTACAGGCCTAAAGTATCTGACAGACCATTTTCAGAAGCAGGAATTCTGAAAGACCATATTACCCTGTCTTGGCAGAGTACAGTGGTCACTTTCCTTGTGTCCCGCTTGTCCAGAAAGGATAGCATTGCATTTGTACTGTCAGCTGTCGAGGCAAGGGCAGTTCTTTGCCCAGTAGGCCATTTTGTGCCAAGAAGACAAACTTCCAAATGGAAATGTCTAGAAGCCCAACATTCTCTCGGGATCAAATTGGTGCAGCCAGGAGCAATTGTGTCTCGCATCAACAGAATTCTAAGTTATTTAAATGCCATATTCTCTAGGTCTATGAAGTGTTTGAAGATTACCTGTCCATCTGACCTATGTATCTGTAAATCTGTACAACCTGACTAACGTAACTATAGAGATGACAAGCATAGGTGACTATAAATCTACAAGTCTTATCTACTGAAATAACCTAAGGACTAAGGCTTCACGTAAGCAAGGTAGACAGTCTATAAGCAAGTGTATGGTAAAGAACGATGACTTCAAAGTTGTGACAATACACAAGATGTTATAACAGAGGTAGGAGTGTATGGTGTGATATACAATATGACAATAATCTTAAATATATATCAATATTTATAACAGAGGTAGGAGTATGTAGTGGGATATGCAATATGACAATAATCTTAAATATATATCAATATACCGAATATCCTAAACAGAAGTAGAACATACATAAAGTATGAGAGATATAAATTTACATTTGTATCAATATACAAACATTTCAAATAAGAGTAGAAATATATGTACATTATACCAAGTATAGTTCTGTATTTGTATCAATATACAAATTATCTTAAACAGGAATATAAAAATAGTTTACATTTGTATCAACATATAAGAATCCATAACAGTGCAAATTACAGTGCAAATTATTTAAGGCTGCTATTTTACTAAATTTGTTTACTAGTATACACAATAATCTACCATAATGTCTTATACGTATCCATTCCATTTCTTCTTTTCCTTTTTTTTTTTTTTTTTTTTTTTTTTTTTTTTTTTGGGAGTACTGAGTTTAATATTTCCTTCCACCCCCAACCCTGTAACCATCATCCATAACCCTGAGAATTATGAAACCTAAGGGAGAAGGGGTGTCATTTTCTTAGAATTGCTTCCTGCTGTTTAGGGGGTGATGTTATCTCTGTTGGGTACTGTGAGAAAGCGCAGATAGTTAAATTTCAGTTAGACTAACTGTAGGTTCTGCAGCAAGTCTTAGAGTAATGGGTAAGATTGTCTGAAATTCTGGTAAGAAGTGTAGTATGATGATGATTACCATGGCATCATTCTGGATTGGGTAGAGTTGTTGTTGGGGCCCCATCTTCCTTCTGGAGACTTCTGAGATTGCTATTAGAAAAACTTATTTGTTATCAAAATGGAAGATTTGGATTTAAAGAGGACATAGCATGTAAGAAAGGATTCTGAGAAATTAAGAGTAAGCATGGAGAGAATTAGAATCTAGAAGACAATGGTCCCTTTTTATTGGTTTCCTTCTGTCCCACACCAGAGGGCTCTTCTGATATGGTACTGAAGAATCTCTCAAACTTCTCTTTTAGCAATGTGCTTGGGTTTAGAGAAGGAGTGAGCCAATTCCATCTCCAAAGCCAGCTTGGCTTATAATTGAATTGGGACCACAACTTTTCTATATTAATAGAGAGATAGATGTTAGACAGTGAGATTTTACCGTGTGTAGATTGGTACCAATAGATTCTTTCTTTCTGCTGTAAACATCCGGATATCCAAGGCCTTCTGATTTTTGGAAGATGGGTATTTCCATTATCCTGGAAAGACAAAAACAGAACCCTACCCCAACCTTGATTGTTAAATTTTTCTTACAACTTGTAGAGATGTCACATTGGTGGATGATCTTTTACTTCACCTCATCAAGGGGTTTTTCCTGTTCAAATCGAATTTTTATTAATTTTGTTGGTATCCATAGCTTTTCTTCTCCTGCAGAAACAAAGGCAAAACCCCTTCTCCAACGTAGAACATATCCAGGTTTCCATTCTGAGGTCAGCACATCCTTGAAATAAACCGGTTGGTTTAGCTCGGGAGTTTTGTCTGTCGTCCAATGTCTCTCTGCAGCTGTTGTTCCTTTCTCATCAGCATTGAGAAAATTCAAGGTTAATAAAGCACTATGCAATCTATTTCTAGGAGTCATTGTTACCTGTTGCTGTTTATTTAGCATATCCTTTAAAGTTCGATTGGATCTTTCTATGACTGCTTGGCCTGTGGGATTGTGTGGTATACCTGTAACATGCTTTATATTGTAATAAGCAAAGAATTGTCTCATTTTATTGGAGACATATGCTGGAGCATTGTCTGTCTTAATTTGTACAGGTATCCCCATGATGGCCATAACTTCTAATAGGTGTGTAATCACAGAATCAGCCTTTTCAGAACTCATAGGAGTTGCCCATTGAAATCCTGAATAGGTGTCAATGGTATGATGTACATACTTTAATCTTCCAAATTCTGCAAAATGAAACACATCCATCTGCCAAATTTCATTTCTTTTTATACCTTTTGGATTGCTCCCTGCAGGTAATGGAAGTTGGTTATAGATGGAACAAGTAGGACATTTTTTCACAATATCCTTAGCCTGTTGCCAAGTGATGGAGAAATCCTTCTTCAAACCTTTGCTATTTGTGTGGTATTTCTTATGAAATTCTGAAGCTTCTAGCACATTACCTATTAGTAACTGATCAATCTCATCATTACCTTGTGCTAGAGGTCCTGGCAGACCTGTATGGGATCTGATATGTGTTATATATATAGGATGTTCCCTTTTTCTGATGATTTCCTGCAATTGTATGAATAATGAAGTTAATTCTGTATTATCAGGAATAAATTCAGCAGTTTCAATATGTAAAACAACTCTCTCTGCATATTGAGAGTCAGTGACTATATTGAGGGGTTCTGTGAAGTCCATCAGTACCATAAGAATGGCATACAGTTCTGCCTTTTGTACAGAGCTGTATGGACTTTGTACCACTTTACTTAAGTCTCCTGATTTATATCCTGCTTTCCCTGATTTATTTGCATCAGTATAGAATGTGAGGACTCCAGAAATTGGCTTTTGTCGTACAATGTGAGGAAGGACCCATTCGGTTTTCTTTATAAATTCTATTCTCTTGCTTTTGGGATAGTGGTTGTTAATCTCTCCCAAAAAGTTACTGCAGGCTCTCTGCCAGTATTCATTATCTTTCCATAGTGATGAAATTTCTTCATTAGTTAAAGGTACTACAATTTCTGCTGGGTCCATTCCTGTCAACTGGCGAAGTCTTAGTTTACCTTTTTGAATCAAATCAGAGATCTTTTCTATATAAGTCTTTAATTTCTTATTTGGTTTACGTGGTAGGAATATCCATTCCAATATAATATCTTCCCTCTGCATCAAAATACCTGTTGGGGAATGTCTGGAGGGGAATATGACAAGAATGCATTTAAGTTCTGGATCCACACGATCCACATGTGCTTCTCGAATTGTCTTTTCTACTAGAGCCAATTCCTTCTCAGCTTCGGCTGATAATTCTCTTGGACTATTTAATTCTTTGTCCCCTTCTAGAGTATTAGCCAAATTTTGTAGTCCATCTTTGGGTATTCCCATGATACCCAGTAAGTTGGAAATGCTTCCTAATAACTTTTGAAAATCATTAAGAGTCTTCAATCGATCTCTCCTTAGCTGTACCTTTTGGGGTCTAATTTTTTGTAGCTCTATCTTATATCCTAAGTAGTTAATAGAATCTCCTCTTTGTATTTTTTCAGGAGCAAGTTGCAGTCCCCAGTGAGGCAAAACTTTTTTTACTTCTTCAAACATGCTTTCTAATGTATCTAACTTTGGATCAGCTAATAGGATATCATCCATATAGTGATAAATTATGGATTGTGGAAACTTTACACGAATTATCTCCAATGGTTTCTGCACAAAGTATTGGCACAAAGTAGGGCTGTTTAACATTCCCTGTGGGAGGACCTTCCATTGATATCTCTTGACTGCCTGAGAATTGTTATAATTAGGTACTGTGAAGGCAAATTTTTCTCTATCATTTTCTTGTAAGGGTATGGTAAAGAAACAGTCTTTTAAGTCAATAACTATTATAGGCCATTCTTTAGGTAGCAGAGAGGGCAAGGGCATCCCAGTCTGTAGGGAGCCCATTGGCTGAATTACTTTATTAATAGCTCTCAGATCTGTCAGCATTCTCCAATTACCAGACTTTTTTTTAATAACAAATACAGGAGAATTCCAAGGGCTGGTAGATTCTTCAATGTGTTGAGCATTTAACTGCTCTTGAACCAGCTGTTCTAAAGCTTGTAGCTTCTCTTTTGTCAAAGGCCATTGTCCAACCCAGACAGGTTTATTAGTTAGCCATTTTAAAGGTAAGGCAGTTGGTACTTCTGAGAGTTCAACAGCAGTTGTGCTCTGTTTGTGAACAGCCTGAATGGTTGGTGCCTGATTTTTATAGCATGCGATGATATTATTCCTAGAAACATGCATTGGTCTGTATTCTTTTTCTGAAAGTGTAGGAATTTTAATCTGGGTATTCCACTGTTGTAACAGATCTCGGCCCCAAAGATTTACTGCTACATTTGCTACATATGGCTTCAGTCTTCCTCTCTGTCCTTCTGGCCCTATGCATTCAACCCATCTCGAACTCTGTTTTATCTGAGATAGGGTGCCAATCCCTAAAAGTTGGACATCTACCTCTTGAAGAGGCCAATTCGGATGCCATGATTTTGGTGTAATTATAGTCACATCTGCACCTGTGTCTACCAGTCCCTCCATAACCAGGCCATTAATTCGAATTCTAAGCTTTGGTCTTTGACCATTTATGGAAGTCTGCCAAAATATTTGTTTTATAGTGTTCTTTGTAAACTGTGATCCATCCATCAGAGCTGTTTTATCATCCATTGCAGTATCGGTTTTTACATTAGGCAGTGGTTTATTCAGTTGTCCTGGAGAGGAATTTCTTCCACAGTGGCTGGGAATGTTCGTACTACATTTGATTTGGGGGCCTGCAAGAGGCCCCCTGAGGCGTTTCCCGCCAGTAAAGGGTTACCTCGTATATCTATTTTTGATCTGCACTCACTGGTCCAATGTCGGCCTTTGCCACACCTTCTACATAATCCGGGAGGTGGTTGGGGTCTCCTGTTTAGGCTATTCCTAAAAGGAGTATTACTCCTAGGAGTACCCCATGTACAGTTTTTACTTATATGACCTGGTGTACCACATTTAAAACATTTGGTAACACGGGGCCTTCTTTCACCTCTGGGATTTGTCTCTCCTATCCAAGCCTCATTACTATAGTTACGAGACTCAACACCATTAGTATACTGAATCCATTCTTCCAAAGGAGCTGATCTGATCTTTAATGGTGTAAGTATTCTTCTGCATTCTGCATTAGCATTGTCGAATGCCAAGGACTCAGTTAATACTTTTCTTAATTCTTTATCTGATACAGCTCTTGTTATAGCTGTGTTCAGTCTTTGTAAAAAATCAGTGAAGGGTTCATGCGGTCCCTGAAATATCTTTGTGTATACCTCAGTTGGTTTTCCAGGTTCTGGAATTTTTTCCCAAGCATTTAGAGCTGCTGTACGGCATAGGGATATTGTATGTTCATCATAAATGGCTTGTACATTCCTGTCAGCAAAACATCCCTCACCAAGTATTTGATCTTGGGAGATCACAAAACCTCTGAGTTTACCTTGTTGTTCTAAATTTTTTGCCTCTTCTCTCAACCAGCTTTTCCACTGTAGCTGCTGACTATATTCTAGAACAGCTGAAATCAACTGATGCCAGTCATCTGGGATGATTCTATGTGAGGTAGACCATGAATTTAACAATTGTTTTACGTATGTGGAGTGTATCCCATACGTAACTACTGCTTCCTTTATATTTTTAAAGTCCCTTGTTGAAATTGGTTGTAATGTATATGTATTATATGGCACGGGGTGTGTGTCATCGGCTGGCTTCTCATGGATGATAACAGGATAAGCCATTGTGTGAGAGCCATTTGGAGATGTTATAACCTCTATGGTCTTGCCCTTCTGCTTATTAGGTCCCTTGTCATGTTTACTGAGAGTTTCTTCTAAGGCCTGCAAACGAGCACCTAGGGTCTGTTCTAGGGAGTGAACCTCCTCTCTGGCAAGGGACTCCAGATTTCTCATGGAATCATAGAAGTTTTTATGTTCCTCAGAAACACATGATTCCATGGACCTTATCTTATCAATTAATGATAATCTTTCTTCCTTATATAGTGTCTGGAGAGTTAGTGTTCTGTCCATTAAATATTCACATTTATTATCAATAAGATCAATTTTTGGTACAAGCCTGTTTTGTAAATCCTGATTAGCAGATTCCAGAGAAAGAATCTTTTTCTCTAAGGTCGCATTGCTATCCATTAAAGCAGATTCCAGAGATAGAATCTTTTTCTGTAAGCCATCATTGTTAGTTTTGAAAGCCTGTAAATCCTGGTTAGCAGATTCCAGAGAGAGAATCTTTTTCTCTAAGGTCTCATTGCTATCCATTAAAGCAGATTCCAGAGATAGAATCTTTTTCTGTAAGCCGTCATTGCTCTCGCTTAAAGCCTGTATCAGTCCCAATAATAACTCATCTTTGTTCTTGTTTTTAAACCAGTGTTTGAACACTGTGTGAATTATTACGATGAATGCCAAAATGGTACAGGCCAGATATGCCTTAGGAAGGTCGTATATTTCCAGGAAGATGTTATTCATCATACAGGCAAAAAGGTTTTCAAATTCTTGTGAGGTAATGTTGTCAGCCATATTACCAGAATTACTCAAAATTTGTCAGTCAATTTTAAGGTGTAAAATTATCAGGTACTTTTACTTACCTTTCGTGGTTTTGGGGGGTGTAGTAGCACTTTTCAGCCAGCAGGTGGCGATGGTACAGCTCCAAAGCAGGGCCTGCTGGTGATCTTGGCTGACTGCAGCTCGCTGGAGTCAAGATGGCGGAGCCTAGCCGCAGCTGGCGTGCGTGCGTGCACTCAGGAAGCTGGGGAGTGCCTCTTTCGCTGGTCTCGGGGCTAAGCTAGGGAGCTGAGACCGGACTAGCTGCTCCCTTTTTCGGGAATGGAACCGTGTAGGTGTTCCCTGGTTATATGGAACTTTGCAGGCGGGTTTAGGTACCCGCTAGCCGGGGAGGAGGCTGAGGGCAGGAGCCACCCAGGCTTTTGGGATTTGCCCCACGTGAGCGCCAGATGTTGGTGAAATTATTTAGGCCACTCCACGTAGTTAAAAGGAGATTTATTTAATGGCGTAACTTACAAATTAAGGGATAGGTAGGTCGCGGGGTCTGGGGAAGGTGTATCGCAGTCCAGCGGTGTTCTCTGGAGCTCTCCTCTGTTTACCTCCACCATCCAGCATCCTGGAACCAAGAGAGCGTTCACCGATCCGGATCTCGGGTCCCCAGGCGCCTCCCTTGGCCCCGCCTTGTAGGCGTGACAGTTGCCGAAGTCTCAAAGGGGGTTGGAACTTCCAGAACAAAGCTGGAGTGGCTACCCACTACAACTGTGTTTACTATGGGGTCCGAAAATTTAGCTTGCTCAGAACAAAAGAACTGTGCTTCACACACACGGGCCATATCTGGTTCAACTCTGCTTAGGAAACTGACAAGAACAGTAGCTCCTCTTCAGTCCAATACACTGTACTTGCTGGGAACAGACGCAAGTGCTATTTGCACTGTTAATGGCAATGGGAGCACAATAGTGACTTACCTTACCAGAAAACAACTCTTGCTCGTAGGATCAAAAACTGCATGTGATTCAACTCCATTTAGGACTGGGAAACAAACGCTAGCTCGCCTTACAAGAAACACACTCTGCTTTTGAGAAAAGATCACTCTTCTACTCTATTGTGTTTTCTATAGGTCCTGAACAGTGAGCTTGCTCAGAACAAAAGAACTGTGCTTCCTACACACATGGGCCATATCTAGTTCAATTCTGCTTAGGAAACTGACAAGAAAAGTAGATCCTCTTCAGTCCAATACACTGTACATGCTGGGAACAGACGCCAGTGCTATTTGCCCTGTGTATGACAATTGGAGTGCAATAGAGACTCTTCTTAACAGAAAACAACTCTTGCTCGAAGGACCAGAAACTATATGTGATTCAACTCCATTTAGGACTGGGAAACAAATGCTAGCTCACCTTACAAGAAACACACTCTGCTTTTGAGAAAAGAGCACTCTTCTACTCTACTGTGTTTCCTATAGTGCCAGAAGAGTGAGCTTGCTCAGAACAAAAGAACTGTGCTTCCTACACAAATGGGCCATATTTAGTTCAACTCTGCTTAGGAAACTGACAAGAACAGTAGATCCTCTTCAGTCCAATACACTGTACATGCTGGGAACAGACGCCAGTGCTATTTGCCCTGTGTATGACAATGGGAGTGCAATAGAGACTCTTCTTAACAGAAAACAACTCTTGCTCGAAGGACCAGAAACTGCATGTGATTCAACTCCATTTAGGACTGGGAAACAAATGCTAGCTCGCCTTACAAGAAACACACTCTGCTTTTGAGAAAAGAGCACTCTTCTACTCTACTGTGTTTCCTATAGTGCCAGAAGAGTGAGCTTGCTCAGAACAAAAGAACTGTGCTTCCTACACAAACGGGCCATATTTAGTTCAACTCTGCTTAGGAAACTGACAAGAGCAGTAGATCATCTTCAGTCCAATACACTGTACATGCTGGGAACAGACGTGAGTGCTATTTGCCCTGTGTATGACAATGAAAGCGCAATAGTGACTCTTCTTACCAGAAAACAACTCTTGTTCGTAGGACCAGAAACTGCATGTGACTCAACTAGATTTAGGACGGGAAAAAAACGCTAGCTCACCTTACAAGAAACACTCTCTGCTTTTGAGAAAAGAGCACTCTTCTACTCAACTGTGTTTCCTATAGGGCCAGAATAGTGAGCTTGCTCAGAAAAAAAGAACTTTGCATCCTACACACACTGGCTATACCTAGTTCAACTCTGCTTAGGAATCTGACAAGAACAGTTGGTCCACTTTAGTCCAATACACTGTACTTGCTGGGAACCGACGCCAGTGCTATTTGCCCTGTGAATGACAATGGGAGCTCAATAGTGTCTCTTCTTACCAGAAAAATCTCTTGCTCGTAGGACCTGAAACTGCATGTGATTCAACTCCATTTAGGACTGCAAAACAAACGCTAGCTCGCCTTACAAGAAACACACTCTGCTTTTGAGAAAAGAGCACTCTTCTACTCTACAGTGTTTCCTATGGGGTCTGAACAGTGAGCTTGCTCAGAACAAAAGAACTGTGCTTCCTACACACACGGGCCATATCTAGTTCAACTCTACCTAGGAAACTGACAAGAACAGTAGCTCCTCTTCAGTCCAATACACTGTACTTAATGGGAACAGACGCGAGTGCTATTTGCACTGTGTATGGCAATGGGAGCACAATAGTGACTTTCCTTACCAGAAAACAACTCTTGCTTGTAGGACCAAAAACTGCATGTGATTCAACTCCATTTAGGACTGGGAAACAAACGCTAGCTCGCCTTACAAGAAGCACACTCTGCTTTTGAGAAAAGAGCACTCTTCTAATCTACTGTGTTTCCTGTAGGGCCAGAAGAGTGAGCTTGCTCAGAACAAAAGAACTGTGCTTCCTACACACACGAGCCATATCTAGTTCAACTCTGCTTAGGAAACTGACAAGAACAGCAGCTCCTCTTCAGTCCAATACACTGTACTTGCTGGGAACAGATGTGAGTGCTATTTGCACTGTTTATCGCAAAGGGAGCACAATAGTGACTTTCCTTACCAGAATACATCCCTTGCTCGTAGGACCAGAAACTGCATGTGATTCAACTCCATTTTGGACTGAGAAACAAATGCTAGCTCGCCTTACAAAAAACACACTCTGCTTTTGAGAAAAGAGCACTCTTCTACTCTTCTGTGTTTCCTATAGTGCCAGAAGAGTGAGCTTGCTCAGAACAAAAGAACTGTGCTTCCTACACACACGGGCCATATCTAGTTCAACTCTGCTTAGGAAACTGACAAGAGCAGGAGATCATCTTCAGTCCAATACACTGTACTTGCTGGGAACAGACGCGAGTGCTATTTGCCCTGTGTATGACAATGGGAGCGCAATAGTGACCCTTCTTACCAGAAAAATCTCTTGCTCATAGGACCTGAAACTGCATGTGATTCAACTACATTTAGGACTGCAAAACAAACGCTAGCTCGCCTTACAAGAAACACACTCTGCTTTTGAGAAAAGAGCACTCTTCTACTCTACAGTGTTTCCTATGGGGTCTGAACAGTGAGCTTGCTCAGAACAAAAGAACTGTGCTTCCTACACACACGGGCCATATCTAGTTCAACTCTGCTTAGGAAACTGACAAGGACAGTAGCTCCTCTTCTGTCCAATACACTGTACTTGCAAAGAACAGTAGCAAGTGTTGTTTGCACTGTGTATGTCAATAGGAGCGCAATAGTGACTCTTCTTACCAGAAAACAACTCTTGCTCATAGGACAAGAAACTGCATGTAATTCAACTACATTTAGGACTGGGAAACAAACGCTAGCTCACCTTACAAGAAACACACTCTGCTTTTGAGAAAAGAGCACTCTTCTACTCTACTGTGTTTCCTATGGGGTCCGAACAGTGAGCTTGCTCAGAACAAAAGAACTGTGCTTCCTACACACACGGCCATATCTAGTTCAATTGTGCTTAGGAAACTGACAAGAACAGAAGCTCCTCTTCAGTCCAATACACTGTACTTGCTGGGAGTAGACGCGAGTGCTATTTGCACTGTGTAGGGCAAAGAAAGCGAAATAGTGACTCTTCTTACCAGAAAACAACTCTTGCTCATAGGACCAGAAACTGCATGGGATTCAACTCTGTTTCTGACTGGGAAACAAACACTAGCTAGCCTTACAAGAAACACACTCTGCTTTTGAGAAAACAGCACTCTTCTACTCTACTGTGTTTACTATGGGGTCCGAAAATTTAGGTTGCTCAGAACAAAAGAACTGTGCTTCACACACACGGGCCATATCTAGTTAAACTCTGCTTAGGAAACTGACAAGAACAGTAGCTCCTCTTCTGTCCAATACACTGTACTTGCTGGGAACAGACGCGAGTGCTATTTGCACTGTGTATGGCAATGGTAGAAAAATAGTGACTCTTCTTACCAGAAAAGAACTCTTGCTCGAAGGACCAGACACTGCATGTGATTCAACTCCATTTAGGACTGGGAAACAAACGCTAGCTCATGTTACAAGAACCATACTCTGCTTCTGAGAAAAGAGCACTCTTCTACTCTTCTGTGTTCCCTATAAGGCCAGAACAGTGAGCTTGCTCAGAACAAAAGAACTGTGCTTCCTACACACACGGGCCATATCTAGTTCAACTCTGCTTAGGAAACTGACAAGAACAGTAGCTCCTCTTCAGTCCAATACACTGTACTTGCTGGGAACAGACGCGACTGCTATTTTTACTGTGTATGGCAATGGGAGCACAATAGTGAATTACCTTACCAGAAAACAACTCTTGCTCGTAGGATCAAAACCTGCATGTGATTCAACTCCATTTTGGACTGGGAAACAAACGCTAGCTCGCCTTACAAGAAATACACTCTGCTTTTGAGAAAAGATCACTCTTCTACTCTATTGTGTTTTCTATAGGGCCTGAACAGTGAGCTTGCTCAGAACAAAAAAACTGTGCTTCCTACACACATGGGGCATATCTAGTTCAATTCTGCTTAGGAAACTGACAAGAACAGGAGATCCTCTTCAGTCCAATACACTGTACATGCTGGGAACAGACGCCAGTGCTATTTGCCCTGTGTATGACAATTGGAGTGCAATAGAGACTCTTCTTAACAGAAAACAACTCTTGCTCGTAGGACCAGAAACTGAATGTGATTCAACTCCATTTAGGACTGGGAAACAAATGTTATTCGCCTTACAAGAAACACACTCTGCTTTTGAGAAAAGAGCACTCTTCTACTCTACTGTGTTTCCTATAGTGCCAGAAGAGTGAGCTTGCTCAGAACAAAAGAACTGTGCTTCCTACACAAACGGGCCATATTTAGTTCAACTCTGCTTAGGAAACTGACAAGAGCAGTAGATCATCTTCAGTCCAATACACTGTACATGCTGGGAACAGACGTGAGTGCTATTTGCCCTGTGTATGACAATGAAAGCACAATAGTGACTCTTCTTACCAGAAAACAACTCTTGTTCGTAGGACCAGAAACTGCATGTGACTCAACTAGATTTAGGACGGGGAAAAAAAACGCTACTCGCCTTACAAGAAACACTCTCTGCTTTTGAGAAAAGAGCACTCTTCTACTCTACTGTGTTTCCTATAGGGCCAGAATAGTGAGCTTGCTCAGAACAAAAGAACTTTGCATCCTATACACACTGGCTATATCTAGTTCAACTCTGCTTAGGAAACTGACAAGAACAGTTGGTCCACTTCAGTCCAATACACTGTACTTGCTGGGAACAGACGCCAGTGCTATTTGCCCTGTGTATGACAATGGGAGCTCAACAGTGACTCTTCTTACCAGAAAAATCTCTTGCTCGTAGGACCTGAAACTGCATGTGATTCAACTCCATTTAGGACTGCAAAACAAAAGCTAGCTCGCCTTACAAGAAACACACTCTGCTTTTGAGAAAAGAGCACTCTTCTACTCTACAGTGTTTCCTATGGGGTCTGAACAGTGAGCTTGCTCAGAACAAAAGAACTGTGCTTCCTACACACACGGGCCATATCTAGTTCAACTCTGCTTAGGAAACTGACAAGGACAGTAGCTCCTCTTCTGTCCAATCCACTGTACTTGCAAAGAACAGTAGCAAGTGTTGTTTGCACTGTGTATGGCAATAGGAGCGCAATAGTGACTCTTCTTACCAGAAAACAACTGTTGCTCATAGGACAAGAAACTGCATGTAATTCAACTACATTTAGGACTGGGAAACAAACGCTAGCTCACCTTACAAGAAACACACTCTGCTTTTGAGAAAAGAGCACTCATCTACTTTACTGTGTTTCCTTTACGGCCAGAACAGTGAGCTTGCTCAAAACAAAAGAACTGTGCTTCCTACACACACGGGCTATATCTAGTTCAACTCTGCTTAGGAAACTGACAAGAACAGTAGCTCCTCTTCAGTCCAATACACTGTACTTGCTGGGAGTAGACGCGAGTGCTATTTGCACTGTGTAAGGCAAAGAAAGCAAAATAGTGACTCTTCTTACAGGAAAACAACTCTTGCTCGTAGGACCAGAAACTGCATGGGATTCAACTCCGTTTCTGACTGGGAAACAAACACTAGCTAGCCTTACAAGAAACACACTCTGCTTTTGAGAAAAGAGCACTCTTCTACTCTACTGTGTTTACTATGGGGTCCGAAAATTTAGCTTGCTCAGAACAAAAGAACTGTGCTTCACACACACGGGCCATATCTAGTTCAACTCTGCTTAGGAAACTGACAAGAACAGTAGCTCCTCTTCAGTCCAATACACTGTACTTGCTGGGAACAGACGCGAGTGCTATTTGCACTGTTAATGGCAATGGGAGCACAATAGTGAATTACCTTACCAGAAAACAATTCTTGCTCGTAGGATCAAAACCTGCATGTGATTCAACTCCATTTAGGACTGGGAAACAAACGCTAGCTCGCCTTACAAGAAACACACTCTGCTTTTGAGAAAAGATCACTCTTCTACTCTATTGTGTTTTCTACAGGGCCTGAACAGTGAGCTTGCTCAGAACAAAAAAACTGTGCTTCCTACACACATGGGCCATATCTAGTTCAATTCTGCTTAGGAAACTGACAAGAACAGTAGATCCTCTTCAGTCCAATACACTGTACATGCTGGGAACAGACGCCAGTGCTATTTGCCCTGTGTATGACAATTGGAGTGCAATAGAGACTCTTCTTAACAGAAAACAACTCTTGCTCATAGGACCAGAAACTGAATGTGATTCAACTCCATTTAGGACTGGGAAACAAATGTTATTCGCCTTACAAGAAACACACTCTGCTTTTGAGAAAAGAGCACTCTTCTACTCTACTGTGTTTCTTATAGTGCCAGAAGAGAGAGCTTGCTCAGAACAAAAGAACTGTGCTTCCTACACAAACGGGCCATATTTAGTTCAACTCTGCTTAGGAAACTGACAAGAGCAGTAGATCATCTTCAGTCCAATACACTGTACATGCTGGGAACAGACGTGAGTTCTATTTACCCTGTGTATGACAATGAAAGCGCAATAGTGACTCTTCTTACCAGAAAACAACTCTTGTTCGTAGGACCAGAAACTGCATGTGACTCAACTAGATTTAGGACGGGAAAAAAACGCTAGCTCGCCTTACAAGAAACACTCTCTGCTTTTGAGAAAAGAGCACTCTTCTACTCAACTGTGTTTCCTATAGGGCCAGAATAGTGAGCTTGCTCAGAACAAAAGAACTTTGCATCCTACACACACTGGCTATATCTAGTTCAACTCTGCTTAGGAAACTGACAAGAACAGTTGGTCCACTTCAGTCCAATACACTGTACTTGCTGGGAACAGACGCCAGTGCTATTTGCCCTGTGTATGACAATGGGAGCTCAACAGTGACTCTTCTTACCAGAAAAATCTCTTGCTCGTAGGACCTGAAACTGCATGTGATTCAACTCCATTTAGGACTGCAAAACAAACGCTAGCTCGCCTTACAAGAAGCACACTCTGCTTTTGAGAAAAGAGCACTCTTCTACTCTACAGTGTTTCCTATTGGATCTGAACAGTGAGCTTGCTCAGAACAAAAGAACTGTGCTTCCTACGCACACGGGCCATATCTAGTTCAACTCTGCTTAGGAAACTGACAAGGACAGTAGCTCCTCTTCTGTCCAATACACTGTACTTGCAAAGAACAGTAGCAAGTGTTGTTTGCACTGTGTATGGCAAGAGGAGCGTAATAGTGACTCTTCTTACCAGAAAACAACTCTTGCTCATAGGACAAGAAACTTCATGTAATTCAACTACATTTAGGACTGGGAAACAAACGCTAGCTCACCTTACAAGAAACACACTCTGCTTTTGAGAAAAGAGCACTCATCTACTTTACTGTGTTTCCTTTACGGCCAGAACAGTGAGCTTGCTCAAAACAAAAGAACTGTGCTTCCTACACACACGGGCTATATCTAGTTCAACTCTGCTTAGGAAACTGACAAGAACAGTAGCTCCTCTTCAGTCCAATACACTGTACTTGCTGGGAGTAGACGCAAGTGCTATTTGCACTGTGTAGGGCAAAGAAAGCGAAATAGTGACTCTTCTTACAGGAAAACAACTCTTGCTCATAGGACCAGAAACTGCATGGGATTCAACTCCATTTCTGACTGGGAAACAAACACTAGCTAGCCTTACAAGAAACACACTCTGCTTTTGAGAAAAGAGCACTCTTCTACTCTACTGTGTTTACTATGGGGTCCGAAAATTTAGCTTGCTCAGAACAAAAGAACTGTGCTTCACACACACGGGCCATATCTAGTTCAACTCTGCTTAGGAAACTGACAAGAACAGTAGCTCCTCTTCAGTCCAATACACTGTACTTGCTGGGAACAGACGTGAGTGCTATTTGCACTGTTTATCGCAAAGGGAGCACAATAGTGACTTTCCTTACCAGAATACATCTTTTGCTCGTAGGACCAGAAACTGCATGTGATTCAACTCCATTTTGGACTGAGAAACAAATGCTAGCTCGCCTTACAAGAAACACACTCTGCTTTTGAGAAAAGAGCACTCTTCTACTCTACTGTGTTTCCTATAGTGCCAGAACAGTGAGCTTGCTCAGAACAAAAGAACTGTGCTTCCTACACACACGGGCCATATCTAGTTCAACTCTGCTTAGGAAACTGACAAGAGCAGCAGATCATCTTCAGTCCAATACACTGTACTTGCTGGGAACAGACGAGAGTGCTATTTGCCCTGTGTATGACAATGGGAGCGCAATAGTGACACTTCTTACCAGAAAACAACTCTTGTTCTTAGGACCAGAAACTGCATGTGACTCAACTAGATTTAGGACGGGAAAAAAACGCTAGCTCACGTTACAAGAAACACTCTCTGCTTTTGAGAAAAGAGCACTCTTCTACTCTACTGTGTTTCCTATAGGGCCAGAATAGTGAGCTTGCTCAGAACAAAAGAACTGTGCATCCTACACACACTGGCTATATCTAGTTCAACTCTGCTTAGGAAACTGACAAGAACAGTTGGTCCACTTCAGTCCAATACACTGTACTTGCTGGGAACAGACGCCAGTGCTATTTGCCCTGTGTATGACAATGGGAGCTCAATAGTGACTCTTCTTACCAGAAAAAACTCTTGCTCGTAGGACCTGAAACTGCATGTAATTCAACTCCATTTAGGACTGCAAAACAAACGCTAGCTTGCCTTACAAGAAACACACTCTGCTTTTGAGAAAAGAGCACTCTTCTACTCTACAGTGTTTCCTATATTGCCAGAACAGTGAGCTTGCTGAGAACAAAAGAACTGTGATTCCTACACACACGGGCCAAATCTAGTTCAACTGTACCTAGGAAACTGACAAGAACAGTAGCTCCTCTTCAGTCCAATACACTGTACTTAATGGGAACAGACGCGAGTGCTATTTGCACTGTGTATGGCAATGGGAGCACAATAGTGACTTTCCTTACCAGAAAACAACTCTTGCTCATAGGACCAAAAACTGCATGTGATTCAACTCCATTTAGGACTGCGAAACAAACGCTAGCTCGCCTTACAATAAACACACTCTGCTTATGATAAAAGAGCACTCTTCTACTCTTCTGTGTTTCCTTTAAGTTCCAAACAGTGAGCTTGCTCAGAACAAAAGAACTGTGCTTCCTACACACACAGCCATATCTAGTTCAATTCTGCTTAGGAAACTGACAAGAACAGTATATCCTCTTCAGTCCAATACACTGTACATGCTGGGAACAGACGCCAGTGCTATTTGTAATGTGTATGACAATGGGAGCGCAATATTGACTCTTCTTACCAGAAAACAACTCTTGCTCGTAAGACCAGAAACTGCATGTGATTCAACTCCACTTAGGATTGCGAAACAAACGCTAGCTCGCATTACAAGAAACACACTCTGCTTTTGAGAAAAGAGCACTCTTCTACTCTACTGTGTTTCCTATAGGGCCAGAATAGTGAGCTTGCTCAGAACAAAAGAACTGCGCTTCCTACACACTCGAGCAATATCTAGGTCAACTCTGCTTAGGAAACTGACAAGAACAGTAGCTCCTCTTCAGTCCAATACACTGTACTTGCTGGGAACAGACGCGAGTGCTATTTGCACTGTGTATGGCAATGGGAGCACAATAGTGACTTACCTTACCAGAAAACAACTCTTGCTCGTAGGACCAGAAACTGCATGTGATTCAAATCCATTTAGGACTGCGCAACAAACGCTAGCTCGCTTTACAAGAAAAACACTCTGCTTTTGAGAAAAGAGCACTCTTCTACTCTACTGTGTTTCCTATAGGGCCAGAATAGTGAGCTTGCTCAGAACAAAAGAACTGTGCGTCCTACACACACGGGCTATATCTAGTTCAACTCTGCTTAGGAAACTGACTAGAACAGTAGCTCCTCTTCAGTCCAATACACTGCACATGCTGGGAACAGACGCCAGTGCTATTTGCCCTGTGTATGATAATGGGAGCGCAATAGTGACTCTTCTTACCAGAAAACAACTCTTGCTCGTAGGACCAGACACTGCATGTGATTCAACTACATTTATAACTGGGAAACAAACGCTAGCTCGCCTTACAATAAACACACTCTGCTTTTGAGAAAAGAGCACTCTTCTAGTCTAATGTGTTTTTTGTAGGGCCAGAATAGTGAGCTTGCTCAGAACAAAAGAACTGTGCTTCCTACACACACCGACTATATCTAGTTCAACTCTGCTTAGGAAACTGACAAGAACAGTAGCTCCTCTTCAGTCCAATACACTGTACATGCTGGGAACAGACGCCAGTGCTATTTGCCCTGTGTATGTCAATGGGAGCGCAATAGTGACTCTTCTTACCAGAAAACAATTCTTGCTCGTAGGACCAGAAACTGCATGTGATTCAACTCCATTTAGGACTGGGAAACAAACGCTAGCTCGCCTTACAAGAAACACACTCTGCTTTTGAGAAAAGAGCACTCTTCTACTCTACTGTGTTAAATTTGGGGTCCAAACAGTGAGCTTGCTCAGAACAAAAGAACTGTGCTTCCTACACACAGCGGCCATATCTAGTTCAACATTGCTAAGGAAACTGACAAGAACAGTAGATCCTCTTCCGTCCCATACACTGTACTTGCTGGGAACAGACGCCAGGGCTATTTGCCCTGTGTACGACAATGGGAGCGCAATAGTGACTCTTCTTACCAGAAAACAACTCTTGCTCGTAGGACCAGAAACTGCATGTGATTCAACTCCATTTAGGACTGGGAAACAAACGCTAGCTCGCTTTACAAGAAAAACACTCTGCTTTTGAGAAAAGAGCAGTCTTCTACTGTAATGTGTTTCCTATAGGGCCAGAATAGTGAGCTTGCTCAGAACAAAAGAACTGTGCTTCCTACACACACCGACTATATCTAGTTCAACTCTGCTTAGGAAACTGACAAGAACAGTAGATCCTCTTCAGTCCAATACACTGTACATGCTGGGAATAGACGCCAGTGCTATTTGCCCTGTGTATGACAATGGGAGCGCAATAGGGACTCTTCTTACAAGAAAAACAACTCTTGCTCATAGGACCAGAAACTGCATGTGATTCAACTCCATTTAGGACTGCGCAACAAACGCTAGCTTGCCTTACAAGAAAAACACTCTGCTTTTGAGAAAAGGGCACTGTTCTACTCTAATGTGTTTCCTATGGGTTCCATCAGTGAGCTTACAGTACAAAAGAACTGTGCTCCCTACACACACGGGCCATATCTAGTTCAAATCTGCTTAGGAAAATGACAAGAACAGTAGCTCCTCTTCAGTCCAATACACTGAACTTGATGGGAACAGACGCGAGTCCTCTTTGCACTGTGTGTGGCAATGGGAGGGCAATAGTGATTTCCCTTACCAGAAAACAACTCTTGCTCGTAGGATCAAAAACTGCATGTGATTCAACTACATTTAGGACTGGGGAACAAATGCTAGGTCCCCTTACAAGAAACACACTCTGCTTTTGAGAAAAGATCACTCTTCTACTCTACTGTGTTTCCTATAGTGCCAGAACAGTGAGCTTACTCAGAACATAAGAACTGTGCTTCCTACACACACGGCCATATCTAGTTCAATTTTGCTTAGGAAACTAACAAGAACAGTAGATCCTCTTCAGTCCCATACACTGTACTTGCTGGGAACAGACGCAAGTGCTATTTGCACTGTATATGGCAATGGGAGCGAAATAGTGACTCTTCTTACCAGAAAACATCTCTTGCTCGTAGGACCAGAAACTGCATGTGATTCAACTCCTTTTAGGATGGGAAACAAACGCTAGCTCGTCTTACAAGAAACACTCTCTGCTTTTGAGAAAAGAGCACTCTTCTACTCTACTGTATTTCCGATAGGACCAGAATAGTGAGCTTGCTCACAACAAAAGAACTGTGCTTCCTACACACACGGGCTATATCTAGTTCAACTCTGCTTAGGAAACTGACAAGAACAGTAGCTCCTCTTCAGTCCAATACACTGTACTTGGTGGGAACAGACGCCAGTGGTATTTGCCCTGTGTATGACAATGGGAGCTCAATAGTGACTCTTCTTACCAGAAAACAACTCTTGCTCATAGGACCAGACACTGCATGTGATTCAACTCCATTTAGGACTGGGAAACAAACACTAGCTTGTCTTACAAGAAACACACTTTGCTTTTGAGAAAAGATCACTCTTCTATTCTACTGTTTTTCCTATAGGGCCAGAACAGTGAGCTTGCTCAGAACAAAAGAACTGTGCTTCCTACACACACGGGCCATATCTAGTTTAACTCCACTTAGGAAACTGACAAGAACAGTAGCTGCTCTTCAGTCCAATACCCTGTACTTGGTGGGAACAGACGCGAGAGCTATTTGCACTGTGTATGGCTGTGGAAGCGCAATGGTGACTTTCCTTACCAGAAAAGAACTCTTGTTCGTAGGACCAAAAACTGCATGTGATTCAACTCCATTTAGTACTGGGAAACAAACGCTAGCTCGCCTTACAAGAAACACACTCTGCATTTGAGAAAAGAGCACTCTTCTACTCTACTGTGTTTCTTATAGGGCCAAAACAGTAAGCTTGCTCTGAACTAAAGAACTGTGCTTCCTACACACACGGCCATATCTAGTTCAATTCTGCTTAGGAAACTGACAAGAATAGTAGATCGTGTTCAGTCCAATACACTGTACATTCTTGGAACAGACGCCAGTGCTATTTGCCCTGTGTATGACAACGCGAGCGCAATAGTGACTCTTCTTACCAGAAAACATCTCTTGCTCATAGGACCAGAAACTGCATGTGATTCAACTCCATTTAGGACTGGGAAACAAACACTAGCTCACCTTACAAGAAACATACTCTCATTTTGAGAAAAGAGCACTCTTGTACTCTACTGTGTTTCCTATGGGGTCCGAATAGTGAGCTTGCTCAGAACAAAAAAACTTTGCTTCCTACACACACGGGCCATACCTAGTTCAACTCTGCTTAGGAAACTGAAAAGAACAGTAGCTCCTCTTCAGTCCAATACACTGTACTTGCTGGGAACAGACGCGAGTGCTATTTGCACTGTGTATGCCAATGGGAGCACAATAGTGACTCTTCTGACTAGAAAAGAACTCTTGCTCATAGGACCGCAAACTCCATGTGATTCTACTCCATTTAGGACTGGGAACCAAACGCTAGCTTGCCTTACAAGAAACACACTCTGCTTTTGAGAAAAGAGCACTCTTCTACTCTACTGTGTTTCCTATAGGGCCAGAATAGTGAGTTTGCTCAGAACAAAAGAACTGTGCTTCCTACACACAGGGGCCATATCTAGTTCAACTCTGCTTAGGAAACTGAGAAGAACAGTAGCTCATCTTCAGTCCAATACAGTGTACTTGCTGGGAACAGACGCGAGTGCTATTTGCACTATGTATGGCAATGGGAGCTCAATAGTGACTTTCTTTACCAGAAAACAACTCTAGCTCGTAGGACCAAAAACTGCATGTGATTCAACTCCATTTAGGACTGGGAAACAAACGCTAGCTCGCCTTACAAGAAACACACTCTGCTTTTGAGAAAAGAGCACTCTTCTACTCTACTGTGTTTCCTATAGGGCCAAAACAGTGAGCTTGCTCAGAACAAAAGAACTGTGCTTCCTACACACACGGCCATATCTAGTTCAATTCTTCTTAGGAAACAGACAAGAACAGTAGTTCCTCTTCAGTCCAATACACTGTACATGCTGGGAACAGACGCGAGTGCTATTTGCCCTGTGTATGACAATGGGAGCACAATAGTGACTCTTCTTACCAAAAACAACTCTTGCTCATAGGACCAGAAACTGCATGTGATTCAACTCCATTTAGGACTGCGAAACAAACGCTAGCTCACCTTACAAGAAACACACTCTGCTTTTGAGAAAAGAGCACTCTTCTACTCTACTGTGTTTCCGTTGGGGTCCAAACAGTGAGCTTGCTCAGAACAAAAGAACTGTGCTTCCTACACACATGGGCTATATCTAGTTCAACTCTGCTTAAGAAACTGACAAGAAGAGTAGCTCCTCTTCAGTCCAATACACTGTACTTGATGGGAACAGACGCCAGTGCTATTTGCCCTGTGTATGACAATGGGAGCTCAATAGTGACTCTTCTTACCCGAAAAAAACTCTTCCTCGTAGGACCAGAAACTGCATGTGATTCATCTCCATTTAGGACTGCGCAACAAACGCTAGCTTGCCTTACAAGAAAAACACTCTGCTTTTGAGAAAAGGGCACTCTTGTACTCTAATGTGTTTCCTATGGGTTCGATCAGTGAGTTTACAGTACAAAAGAACTGTGCTTCCTACACACACGGGCCATATCTAGTTCAACTCTGCTTAGGAAACTGACAAGAACAGTAGCTCCTCTTCAGTCCAATACACTGTACTTGATGGGAACAGACGCGAGTCCTCTTTGCACTGTGTTTGGCAATGGGAGCGCAATAGTGATTTTCCTTACCAGAAAACAACTCTTGCTCGTAGGATCAAAAACTGCACGTGATTCAACTCCATTTAGGACTAAGAAACCAATGCTAGCTCCCCTTACAAGAAACACACTCTGCTTTTGAGAAAAGAGCACTCTTCTACTCTACTGTGTTTCCTACAGGGCCAGAATAGTGAGCTTGCTCAGAAAAAAAGAACTGTGCTTCCTACGCACAGGGGCCATATCTAGTTCAACTGTTCTTAGGAAACTGAGAAGAACAGTAGCTCTTCTTCAGTCCAATACAGTGTACTTGCTGGGAACAGATGCGAGTGCTATTTACACTATGTATGGCAATGGGAGCTCAATAGTGACTTTCCTTACCAGAAAACAACTCTAGCTCTTAGGACCAAAAACTGCATGTGATTCAACTCCATTTAGGACTGGGAAACAAACGCTAGCTCGCCTTACAAGAAACACACTCTGCTTTTGAGAAAAGAGCACTCTTCTAGTCTAATGTGTTTTTTGTAAGGCCAGAATAGTGAGCTTGCTCAGAACAAAAGAACTGTGCTTCCTACACACACCGACTATATCTAGTTCAACTCTGCTTAGGAAACTGACAAGAACAGTAGATCCTCTTCCGTCCAATACACTGTACATGCTGGGAACAGACGCCAGTGCTATTTGCCCTGTGTATGACAATGGGAGCGCAATAGTGACTCTTCTTACCAGAAAACAACTCTTGCTCGTAGGACCAGACACTGCATGTGATTCAACTCCATTTAGGACTGGGAAACAAACACTAGCTTGCCTTAGAAGAAACACACTCTGCTTTTGAGAAAAGATCACTCTTCTACTCTACTGTGTTTCCTATAGGGCCAGAACAGTGAGCTTGCTCAGAACAAAAGAACTGTGCTTCCTACACACACGGGCCATATCTAGTTTAACTCTGCTTAGGAAACTGACAAGAACAGTAGCTCCTCTTCAGTCCAATACACTGTACTTGCTAAGCACAGACGCGAGAGCTATTTGCACTGTATGTGGCAATGGGAGCACAATAGTGACTCTTCTTACCAGAAAACATCTCTTGCTCGTAGGACCAGAAACTGCATGGGATTTAACTCCATTTCAGTTTGGGAAACAAACGCTAGCTCGCCTTACAAGAAACACACTCTGCTTTTGAGAAAAGAGCACTCTTCTACTCTACTGTGTTTCCTTTGGGGTCCAAACAGTGAGCTTGCTCAGAACAAAAGAACTGTGCTTCCTACACACACGGGCTATATCTAGTTCAACTCTGCTTAGTAAACTGACAAGAACAGTAGCTCCTCTTCAGTCCAATACACTGTACTTGCTGGGAACAGATGCCAGTGCTATTTGCCCTGTGTATGACAATTGGAGTTCAATAGTGACTCTTCTAACCAGAAAAAAAAAACTCTTGAATGTAGGACCAGAAACTGCATGTGATTCAACTCCATTTAGGACTGTGCAACAAACGCTACCTTGCCTTGCAAGAAAAACACTCTGCTTTTGAGAAAAGGGCACTCTTCTACTTTAATGTGTTTCCTATGGGTTCGATCAGTGAGCTTACAGTACAAAAGAACTGTGCTTCCTACACACACGGGCCATATCTAGTTCAACTCTGCTTAGGAAACTGACAAGAACAGTAGCTCCTCTTCAGTCCAATACACTGTACTTGATGGGAACAGACGCCTGTCCTCTTCGCACTGTATATGTCAATGGGAGCGAAATAGTGACTCTTCTTACCATAAAACAACTCTTGCTCATAGGACCAGAAACTGCATGTGATTCAACTCCATTTAGGACGGGAAACAAACGCTAGCTCGCCTTACAAGAAACACTCTCTGCTTTTGAGAAAAGAGCACTCTTCTACTCTACTGTATTTCCCATAGGACCAGAATAGTGAGCTTGCTCAGAACAAAAGAACTGTGCTTCCTACACACACGGGCCATATCTAGTTCAACTCTGCTTAGGAAACTGACAAGAACAGTAGCTCCTCTTCAGTCCAATACACTGTACTTGGTGGGAACAGACGCCAGTGCTATTTGCCCTGTGTATGACAATGGGAGCTCAATAGTGACTCTTCTTACCAGAAAAAAACTCTTGCTCGTAGGACCAGAACCTGCATGTGATTCAACTCCATTTAGTACTGTGAAACAAACGCCAGCTCGCCTTACAAGAAACACACTCTGCTTTTGAGAAAAGAGCACTCTTCTACTCTACAGTGTTTCCTATGGGGTCCGAACAGTGAGCTTGCTCAGAACAAAAGAACTGTGCTTCCTACACACAGCGGCCATATCTAGTTCAACTTTGCTAAGGAAACTGACAAGAACAGTAGATCCTCTTCCGTCCCATACACTGTACTTGCTGGGAACAGACGCCAGGGCTATTTGCCCTGTGTACGACAATGGGAGCGCAATAGTGACTCTTCTTACCAGAAAACAACTCTTGCTCGTAGGACCAGAAACTGCATGTGATTCAACTCCATTTAGGACTGGGAAACAAACGCTAGCTCGCTTTACAAGAAAAACACTCTGCTTTTG